>NC_089321.1:12787291-13087291 GCF_036669915.1 Pocillopora verrucosa | reverse complement strand
GAAGATGTAATTTTAAAATCATGCGTTAGCGGGTATAATAACCTGTGGCTGTTTCATGCAAGTTGAAGAGGGGTAGGTTGTCTTTAAAATATAATGCTACTCTCTCTTCTGGTGTTGTTAGCTCTCAGTCTTCAGAGAGTCATATAATGAGATATTTCATTACTTGGAAATATTTTTAAAAAATGGTTATTAGTGCAACATAGTGATACATTTGTGTTAATGACTAAGCGTTCGCTTCATATTGATAACGGGCGCTGCCAGTATATAATTACTTTTAAGTCAGATTCTGCTGAAGTTAAGATACGACCTGATTTTGCTAAAAATACTTTTCAAATAATAATGCTATTCAAATTCCCCCGCCAGAGAGTACGGCACACGGTATCTGGATGATATGTACAAGATTCGGGGTATACGTTTGTAGTTACGTCGAGTAACAAAAGCTAACCATTTTTTTTTTCAAAGATTTTAGCCAGAAGCGATATTTCTTTTAGGGATATTGCTCATAAGAGATCCTTCTTTTAAAGCCATTTAATTTTCATTTGCTTGAAACTTTTGTTGATAAAAAAAAAAAAAAAAGAATTACATCTAAACATGATCGCTGAAATAAAGAAAATCAGATTTTTGAACTTTGTTCGTTAATTGCTTGTATGAAAAATAGAGGCTGGCCCGCGGGGATTTCTATTCATTTAGCGACTGGAATATTATAATTAACCGGCTAGGCGCTTAATACGTTCAATTTACAGAATCGGTGAATATTTGGAGAGTGTAGAAAAAAAAAATGTTTTCATTGCATTACCCTACAGCAAAAACGACGAAAACTGTATCAGTAGAAATAATCGATTAGTGTAACTACATCCACACTCAGGACTAATTGAATAGAGCAGAGTGAAGGACCTCG
This sequence comes from Pocillopora verrucosa, assembly GCF_036669915.1. NCBI lineage: Eukaryota > Metazoa > Cnidaria > Anthozoa > Scleractinia > Pocilloporidae > Pocillopora > Pocillopora verrucosa. The sequence goes on along the minus strand of NC_089321.1, from coordinate 13,086,393 downwards.
CGCATAGATCTCCAAAGGGACTGAAGATGTGATTCTAAGATCGTGCGTTACGGATTGAAAGAAAATTTTTTACGTTTAACTTCCTATACGACCAACATTTAAAATCTGTCAATTTTTAGGCCTAACGACTAAATTTTTGCCGTCTTACGTAACGGTTAACCTCAGCTACCATCATAAAATTAAAAATAAATTTACATCTAAGTCAGATTCCACTAAAATTACGAAACGACCTGATTACGTTAACAATACTATTTAACCCGTCTCAGAATTATTTCCCGTGACTATCATCGGGTAACATTTGACCGTAAATAGCTGGTTGGATCACACAGATATCAGCCGTTAAAAAGTAATTAGTTACGTTCTGTCTGTGGAGGGTATTGCAGAGATGCACACCTTGCAGCCGGGGAACAATCCCGCTTTTTTCCTAAGCATTAGGCTGCGTTATTCTAAAGTCGATGCTTAAATCAGTTTAAGTCAATAGAATGTGCTATGATAAAATAAAGAAAATGAAACTCAATCTATTATTGAATATTTGCTATTATCAAACAAACATACATATCCAATGTGTTCTGTCACGCGCTGCGTTGCCAGAGAATGCTGAGAATATTTTAGGGTGTGTGGTGTCATGAGCTAGCGGTGTATTCTTAACCCCCACTAAAGAACGAGACTAATGAATGATGAAACACTGTCAAAATAAAAGTTACTAAGATTCATTACTGTACGAAACAAATAAATTACCTTTTCTCTTCTCCATCTTCTCCTCTAAAATAAAAACAAAATGATAAATTATGATAGGATTTGCAAAGTCATTTAAATCTCATAATGAAATTATATAGAGAACCTACAGATCTGGTGGCTGAAGAGTGCATCGTTTTTTCCGAGCATTGACCCCGCGAGGTGTTGTTATAATGAAACACTAATTTACCAAGAAATCAAAAGTATTCTCCTAGCTCCAAGTGTGTACTCTACACATAAACAAAAGTTAACAGAAACAAATACAGGGCTATTTATCGCAGAAATGTCTGATTAAGCAGCTGCTTATCTTCACTGCAACAACAAAACTAAAAAAATTTACGGTAAATGGAAACCAGACAGCGAAACAGTGATTTATGTATATGTTGTGGTTCAATTTTATCCTTGGTTCAAATTTTATTTCCCTTTGTTTAAAACTCAATATCATACATTACAATACCCAAAAACAAAAGAAAATAAAATTTGAACCAAGGATAAAATTGAACCACAACATAGATATTTACAGGCCTTAAAAACCAGGTAAGAGGACGATTAGATTGAGGCCTTGAGTAACTGTATTTCTTATTCCAAGCTTTCGCCGATCTACGGTATCGTCAGGGAAATGTAAAAAAAATAAAAAATTCTTTACATCCCTGAACGATGCCGAAGATCTGCGAAAGCGTGGAACTAAAAAGAGAGATACGATAGCTCAAGGCCAATTATACATTTACGCTGAGATGCTTAAATCAGTTAAACACAATAGAATGTCCTCCGGGAAAATGAGTTTAAAAAATATGGAGTTCATAACTGAATAAATTTACTTTCATCAAACTTACATAAATATCCAATTACCAAGATTCATTAGCATAGATAACTAATAAATTACCTAGTATCTTCCCGAAGTACCCTGGAATGAAAACAAAATGACGAATTATGATGAGGTTTGCAAAGTCATCTCAATCCCTTACTGATGACATAAAGAATCCACACATCTGGTAGCTGTAGAATGCATCATCCTTTTATAGGCATTAGCCTCACCCCTGAGATGTTGTCATAATAGAACACTAATTTACCTAAAAAAATATTCTCCAAAAACTAAGTGTGTATTATTTACGTGAATAAAAGTTAACAGTGTATCGCTGGAGGATTTTGTGTTCTTCAAATTCCCACGGAAGAATGTACGGCACTCGGTATCTGGAGATATGCACACGATTTGGATATATCTTTGTGGTTACGTCGAGAAGTCCTCAGAAAAGCTGGTCAATTTCTTCTTAAAAGATAACTGCCAGAAATAATATTTCTCTCGGTGATATTGCTCATAAGAGACCCTTCTTTTAAAGCCATGTACTTTCCATGTGTTTTAAACTTTTCTGTTGAGAACATACGATGTAAGCATCGCCAAAATATGCAAAGTCAGATTTTTGAGCTTTGTTTGTAAACTGGTTCTTTGAAAAATGGAGGCCGCCCAGCAGGAATTTTTACATATTTAGCGACTAGAATGTTATAACAAGCTGGGCGTTTATTTAATTTCAGTTACAGAATCAATGAGAATCGGTAAAGGGCCAGCCTGCTAACATCTTGACTTGGCGAACGGACTTAAAGCACGATGCTCGACGAGTTCGCTAGAAATATACGAAGAGTATCTGACAAGTCCCTTGGCCGAGACGAAACGCCGCGTCACACCAGCCACGAATTTTTGACAGTCGCTTTCAATGTGAAAATATCCCTCTGCTCTTCGAAATAAAAGAAAAATAATGAAATAACAAGCATTTTATGCTAGTTCTGCTACTTTCGAAATTGTAAGCTCTGAGGAAAACCGATTTTCCCCGCTGTTGCTCCACGGCCCGCTCGCAGAAATATTTTTCTCACTTCTCTGACGAATTTATTGACCTTATTTATCGGAGCTAGAGATCGGAACTAGATTAAATGCTGATAGCCTAGCTCCGTTTAACCAACCAGATGGCTAAAAATTTAACGACCATGCTCCTTTTTTTATTTACTGGATACATAGGCTCTATCTAAAGAAACACACATATGCACCTGACCGCGTAGATGATATTGTGAATATTGAAACACTGTTAGAAGACAATTACTAAACCGATAATAAACAACTTACTCAGATAAGGTATTCAAAATCATATCACCTCCAAACTGATATCGCTGAAATACTCATGCATAGGAAAACCTGAATTTTCACATGATATCTACGTTTAGAGTTAGGCACCTCGAACTCTTTATAAAAGAATGAGCATTTACGGCAGCGAGTTTTTTTTTTCGGAGAAATAACAGGGAGAGTGCGATGAAAAATAATTTTTTCTAAGCGAAAACCAAATATCTACCGATACAGAACTGCATCCTTTCAATAATTTATTTAATGCATAAATCTACAAGCGTACAAAGCCCCTCAAGGGCAAATGAAAGACTAAGGTTTTGTATTTTAACTGAGTTTGATGTTGCTGCTCTCCTTTTTAAGTAGCTTCTTCACAAATTTTCTTTAACCTCTGAAAGCCCAATCTTTATAAACAACGTTTCAATTTTTGTTGGAGATTTGAATTTGGCGGCTTTCGAGAACAAAAATATACGGTATATAACCGTCTCCATGGAAACAGTCCGTAAGGCGACCAAGTAAAAACCAATCAGACTACTCTGCCATATAATAAATGAATATATTTGCTCCATTTAAACAAATATACACATCCACTGTGTAGTGTAAACGTAAATATTGAAAGACAGTAAGAGAAAATTACTGAACCAATAATAAACAATTTACCTCTCCTGAACTCTAAAATGAAAACAAAATAAATGAACCAGGATACGTATGCAATATCATCTCAGTTCCAAACTGATAAAGCTGGAAATACCCATGCAGATACGTACTTTTACCGTAGACCTTTTATAAAAGGGCGAGCATTGATAACATTCGTTTGTTGTTGTTTTTTTTTTCGGAGAAGTAACATTAAGGGTGCGATGAATAATACTTCCTTTCAGCAAAAACGAAATCCTTTCTGAAATTGAACTCTTTAGCTTCCAAGATTTTTTGTAATGTATAAATCTTTGAGTGTTAGGAACCCAAAAGAGCAAATGAAGGACGGAGATTTTGTATTTAAACTGAGTTTGATGTTGTTTAATGTTATTGTTGCAAGCAAAAGCAACAACAACAGCGCTGTTGTTGTTGTTGCTTTTCTTTATGAGGTTGCTTGTTCACATATTTTCTTTATCCTCTGAAATCATAGTCCAAAGAGCACGCAAAATGCGAGCTTCGAATACCAAAACAAGACAAAAATAATATAAAACAAACAAATTGCTGTTAACAGGCAAGTATTTGTTGCTTGTTTCGTTATGTTTTCCTCTTTGTATTTTCGTTTGTTTTTCTCCCATGAATGCAACTTATAAGTTAGGTTCAGTTCCAATGTCGAATTTCTAATTTGACGGATCAACTCTCCTATTACGTACATTACAAGTACGATAGGATTCATTTATTCTTCCAAAAAATTTGCTGAGAAAGGAGGAATAAGATGAAAACGCACGTATCGTTGATAGAAGTTTTATCCGTTTAAACAAACATCCCGATATATTCCCGACGAAAAGCGAAACATATGGAAATTTCCCTCCGTTCTCGAAAATGAAAATAAAATAGGAAATAACTATGAAAAATCATCTCCGCCATCTTCAAATTATGCTAAGAATACTCCCACAAACAAGTTTTAAAGAAAAGCCCTGTTCTTTTGGCTTTGCAGAAGGAGCTATGCTATAGCTTTTATCGATATCCTTTCTAGAGCGAGACTTTAAAACAGTACCACCAAAATATGGTTTTGACCTCGTTTCGACTAATTTGCTACTAAAAGTAAGAAAGCAAACTTGTCCACTATGTTTTTCCAGAACAGAACAAATAACCGACAGTACCACGGAACGTTGTTGGTCTATTCACGCCTTTTTCGGACTCTGATAAGAACGCTAGAATAATAATGTATGTGGTAAGTTGTCTCATTCTCTAATTTCAAATGCTCACTGTTAGTTGGAAGGAATTAGGCCATGTATCAATATTAAGGCATTAATATCTCTTACAAAAGAAACATGCAGCAAAGTCAGTCTTTCTCCTCCAATAGCCTGACCATTTTTAAGTCAACAACAAAATAGCCATGAACTTCTAGATTTTCATTCAAAATGTCCTAGTGGTAATCCACTTAGAAATAATTTCCAAGTTTCTTAATAATAGACGGTCAAGGCAGCATAAGTTTGAAAATATAAATACTATCATCGGAACTTATTTAGTCACTACACATGCGCAGATAATGGTCATAAGGGGGGCATCAGACCACTTATTACAAGCTAAGGCTTTTTTGTCCTAAAGAAAATCGTTCTTAGTTTAGTTGAGGTGACCAATAAACGAAACACAATGTCTATAACATAGATTCCCTCCACTTAAAGACAAATCCTTAGCTTTAGCAATTCTTCACGGTGGCCAAGTCAACATTATCAACTTAGTTGGTAAAACCAAATTTTCTTGTAAAACCCACCGCCCACCTAGGTAGCACTTCAGTTTCACTAGAAACTTATCCCTTTGATACTTAACTTACAGTGTGCAACTTGTCAGACTATGTGGAAATTGAAAACTACAAAGATTTAATAAAAGCCAATTGCTGACGCTTTTTCTTGAGACGCTGCAAGGCAAGCAAAATAAGGATTACACTAAAGTAAGATCTGAATCATCTCAGTTCCTTACTAATTTTGATGAGAATATACTCGTGGATAAGAAAACCTCACTGATTATTCATGTTTGAAAGAGGATGGATCGTGGAAATAGCTTTTCGTTCTTGTTGGGCCTCTCAAAGAAATGATGGATTAATATAAATAAATCATGACATATCTAGAGGTGAGGTATTGCTAAAAATTCAAAAAGGGATAATTTTGTCGCGCCGCGACCATAATCAAAGTAACAACTAAGAATGCTCTCCTATATTGCACACCAAAACGTCCAATAGGAGTTTTTCCAAAAAACTTAGAAAGTCTTTCGTAAGAATCAAGGGTAACTTACGCGCAAAAAGATTTCGACACTTGCCTCGCAAACCTTTCTTATTCGTAACGTTGCAATAAAAATTTGTTGACGACTTAACGATGAAAATTTCAGATGAATTTCGATCACATTTGGGAGAGACTGAGAACACTAAATCGATGTCGATTTTAATGGCTACGCACAACCTGATTTAATAGAGGAAAAGTGGACTGATATGATAACTGATAGCTTTCATCGACATCCTTTTTAAAGCAAAACTTCAGAAGATATGTGTCATAAACTCGGGCTTTATGTTTCATCAGGGTTTCTCAACACGAGGAAACTGATGAAAGCGGCCGCGTGTTTTCTTGTACTCGAGTGTTTAGAAACCCTGATGAAACACGAAGCTCGAGTTTATGAAACGGCTCCTCAAAAGGGTCTAATTAATTAGCAATAAACACAAAAGCAAAACAAAGATCATGCGTGTATTTGGTTTTTGCTTTCTCTTGTTTCATTAAACTGTTAAAACATGAACAGATTTGCTAGTCAGTGTTATGAAAGATGTTTTTCGCAACTGCGGCTGTCTCACTTTGCATTGACCTCCTCTGTCGCAATTTTGAAAAGCGGAAGAGCTGCTACGTCTGGATAAGTCTTGCCAGTTTTGATCACCAAAAGTAGCCAAAAAGAAGTTTCTGTGCTCGAACTTTCGAAGTCCAAAAGTACAGGACAAAGAGAAGTGGGCTGTTGATGTTTTCCGAAATTGGCAAGCTACACGCGAAAAAAATCATACACTTTACTTTATCTATCGCTAGATATCTATTTGCAAGACGCAGAACACACGTGAATGCACAGGTAATAAATATCTACTTTTATAGAAGTCACAGAGTCCCTTCGTCTCTTTCTAATTCCTGAAGGCATATCGCAGAGAGGAAAAATGCGCAATAAGTGAAGGTAAAGGAAGTGGCTCACTTGAAATTCACTTTCAGAGGTTAAAAAAAAAAAATAATAAACAGGTAAAAAATAATAAACAGGTAGCAGCATCATGTTGTTTATTCAGCTGCTACACACTGGGGATGAAAGACTCGAGCAAATAAAATTTGGGAGACAAACGAAATAAATCTATGTTCTCAAAGCCTAAGAGTTAAAAAAGTTAAAACAATTTACATACTCGCTGCCGGAAAAAAAAAAAAAAAAAAAAAAAAAAATTAAAATGCATAGCGTTTTTTTTTTTTTTTTTTTTTCACCGGGAAAACTAAAACATTGCGGTCACACGGGAAATCACTTTTTTTCTGAGATGCGAAGAAAATTGCTTATAATAACTATTCCCGAAAAACACGGACCATGATCATATGCATTTTTTAGTAAAGAATAAAATTCCGAGACTGCATTCTGGTGTGAGTAATGCAGCGAGATTTCTCTCTCAGTCATTGAGGTTCACAGCTTCTTGCTTAGAATTCGGTATACCAAGCTGTAGTATTGTTCTTTTGAAACCGCTCGCGTTCAAAGGGCGTTTCATAATTATTTGAACAAGTCATTTGTTAATGATAAATTACTTAAAGTGTTAGTCAAATATCACAGCATTAACAATAGCATAGCTACGCGGGAAAGGCGTATTGATAGGCCTTAGAAACCGGGCAAGGGAACGATTCAACGAAGGCCTTGTGCAATTGTATTTCTCCCTTATTCCAAGCTTTTGCCGATCTACGGTATCGTTAGGAAATGGAAAGAAAATAGAAAATTATTTACGTTCCTGAAAGATGCCATAGATCTCCGAAAGCATGGAATAAAAAATGAAATACAATAGTTTATTATTATCCTATTTAATGATAAATACGATAGAAGATCAAAATTGAAGAATAAAATTTGACACTCTGGTCATTACAGACATATTGCGTTGCTTAAAAGTACACACAAACAAGTTAAAATAAATAGAACCCGCGAAACCGGTCATGTGAAAAGGGGAAAATTTGCACAATACGTCACGCAAGCTGGGTTTGTCCAGTTGATTTTGATGGTCGCAGGGAAATGTCGAGTTTGTCGCTCAAACCCGTTGTGGTCCATAACAGCGTAACATCGTTAATGATAGCAACAAGTAGACCTCGGGAGAAACTGCAAGAATTCTATCGGAGTGTTTGTGTGTTGTTTTGTAAATATAAATTCTGTAACGTAATTTAACTTGTTTGTGTGTCCTTTTAAGCAACGCAATATGTCTGTAAAGGACCAGAATACTAAATTTTATTCTTTAATTTTGATCTTCTTCACACTGTGCGTAATTCATAAACTGATATTTCAACGTAAATTATCGAGAAGGCGCCTTCCGATCAACTTTGTTAAATTGTAAGTCACGCAAGCGCGCAAGCGTTACCACTGATCACGTTTAAGCAACGTCCAAAAGTACAGTACAAAGAGAAGTGGGCTGTTGATGTTTTCAGAAATTGGCAAGCTGCACGTGAAAAGAATCATACACTTTACTCCAGCCGAGAAGCGTGTTCAAAGTGTGCAAAGGCTTGAAAAAAAGGTTCGAGGACCTGCATAGCCTCTCCCTAAACTTCTGCCTTACAAAGTTCGTCCGAACAATCGAACGAGCATTTGTTCAAGTATCGCATTCCTTTGCTAATTGATTTCTAAACGCACGTGTTTGGATATCCACGCATTTTCGGTTACATAAAACACAAGCCATGTTGCTATTTTAATTCAATGTGTGAAAAAAGGCGAAGAAAAAGATAAACGATTTTTGCCCTTGTTATCTCTCTCAAGTAATGAGGAGTTTCCATTAGCCAATCATATTCAATACACGATTCGATGTAAAGTTGTGAGATAGGACATGTCCATCATTAGATTTATTTACCTCAGGAGGTAGAAAAAACATTCGTAGCAAAACCTAATTTATACAACGTGAAAACAAAGCGCTCAGACGCTCGAAATACCGTGCGCTAGAAACCGTCAGAGAAGGTAGCGCTTTAAATGGATCAGTTACACCGGTCCATTCTGGCATGGGTAATGCGGCGAGATTTCTCTCTCAATCACTGGGATTCAATTTATAACTTCTCGCTTAGAATTCAGTATACCATGCTACAGTGCTGTTCTTTTGAAACCCTTCGCGCTCAATGGGCGATTCGTGATTATTTGAACGAATGATTTCCTAATAAATTACTTAAACTTTTGGTCAAATATCATAGCATTATCAAGAGCGTAGCTACGCCGAAAAGACAGATTAAAAAATGTGGTCTCAAAGATGAAATCCGAAATACGAACAGAAACCTCTTGGATAGACCAGGCTGGCACACACTTCCGCAGAATACAAAGTTTTAGTATTCAACGTCCAGAAAACTGGTGCAAGGAAAATGTGGGTTGCAGATTTCACCAGATAAGAGTGCAAATCTAGGTTTTTTTTTAATCAGTCAATTTTATCTACAAGATTCTCCCAATGAGAGAGGTCAGTTATGAACATTAAACGGAATTAACCTCAGAAAAAATGCTCCACCCAAATGAACTACAATTTCAGCACCAAAAGGTCAACAGACATCAGTGAAGAATTACCCCGGCTAGATGCACCTCGTTTTTTAGGCGTTTATATATTGTCACAGTACCTGTTTCATGCCCTAATTTCAGTATGACCGCCTTTTTTCTAGTTACGAAAAAAGGCGACTCCAATATTTTGAAGTTCGTGATGTACAGGAAAATATACGTTGCAAATTTTGATGTACCACGGTCCTGCCGAAAACGACTGCATTTATAAAAAAATGTATCAGACTTTTATCCTAAATTTCATTTTCCTTTTAAGACAGCGAGCTCTGGGGAAAGTACCATGGCATAAACCGCCATAACATGAACCGCCATAGCTGTCAGTCCGTGATAACTGTCAATATTCAACTTGTATACCAACTGAAAGTAACGGAAGAATAAAGCGTATTAACGGTCGCGCATAATAATCACCGTTTACCTAAGCAATAAACCACACTTACTATCGGTTCCTCGGCGCAAGAAACTGCGTAGGAGATGTTAGGAGAATACGCGTAACGCTGTTAAGCCACAAGCCGGAGACAAGAGAATACAAATAGGAAGTCGTTCAACAAATTGACCAACTGTAAATACGTTATCTTTCTCGATAAAACCATCCCTACTTTTGTTTCTGGTTGAGTGCACAGCTTGTATTAGGCTGTGTGATAATGGAGATTTCAATGACCCATTACCACAGACAGTTAACTTCCCTCTTTTTCTCTCTCGGTGAATATAAAAAAAAAAACTGAAAAAGGGGATAACATCTAAAGATCGAAATAACAATGAGGATCAAATGCACCAATGACAGCGCACTAAAACACATCAATAGGAACAAATCAAAGTGCTATACAATAACAGCGACGAGTATATATTGCACTTTAAGTAGAGAGAGGAGAATAAAGTAAAGCTGTTCGACTTGTAATTCTCGTTGCTAAGGAACTCATCCTATAAAATCAAACAAAAGAATTTGTATTGTTGTTATAGATTTACTCCAACTTAACAATTATCCATATACACTATAAATAGACTGTAAATAAACACCTCCAATTTATTATAATTTCTAATTTTTTTGAAGTTCTACTCAGCTTCGTGCTCTTTGATGGTATTCAGATTTCCAGTTTACTTTACGGCTAGTGCATGAGTCTCTTTGTCGCTAAACCACTCAAATCAGTCTCTTAACCATAGATTAAAAAAATATGTATATATATATATATATATATATATATATATATATATATATATATATATATCCGGCTACTGCATGAGTCTCTTTGTCGCTAAACCACTCAAATCAGTCTCTTAACCATAGATTAAAAAAATATGTATATGTATATATATATACATATATATATATATATATATACATATATATATATACATATATATATATATATACATATATATATATACATATATATATATATATGCGGCGAAAACAATTAATATTTGTAAGCACATCTTTAGTCAAAAGCTCTTACTTGCTCGAAAACCTGTGTTAATCACAATCATCAGAATTATCTTAATCAATTAACATACTCAACTCAATCCTCTCACTGCTATAAATCTCGTGCCCTAAAAGCGGCCAAATATGAATGATAACATTATGATTGTTTTAGCTACAAATAGAGAAGGAACAGGCCATCCTTTATTGAAATGGCACCGAGTTATAGTCAACACATTGCTTGAATCAAAAAATTACCTCAAGTCACAAAACTATCAGACTTTGCTGACTAGATCCTAATTTCTTCGCGAATGTCCCGATTGCCCATATTGCGTCGGTTTCATTTTTAAGCTCAAATTTGTTTTAAACTTTTCAATTTAGAATAGTTCATCCTACCATAGCATTCCAGAGTCATACGAATAAATAAAGCATGATAACACAAGAGCATGCAAAAAAGTACAAGATATCAGATATCTGTAGTTATTTAGACTATACCTTCGTTACAGGCATATAATCAATATAACCATGTTGGCTTATCAAATCTTTAGTTACTTGGCACTGTAATTGGAAGGACATGGGAATCGTCAAGTTGTTAAAGACCAAGTCCACGAGTTAGAAAGTAAAAGGCTTTAAGTCTTTTAAATTCATTGAACTTTTCTTTTCCTAGCTACCTTCCACCTCATGCTCTTCAGAAGGTGTTGTAATTTCCCGTTTATTTGACTTCTAGTCCATGCGTTTATTTGCCGTGAACTGTAAGAAAATGCTCCAAAAACTTTAATAGGAAAGCGATCCAGTCAGCGTCAATATTATAAAGGTCAATAGAAATCTGTGAGGAGAAAAAACAGAAGATGTCTCCTTGCGATGCACGAACTCCAGAAAGTTTACGTCGCTTTCCAGGGTTCACGAGATGCCGCCAGTTTTAATTGGAACGCCCCACTGACAGCGCAAGTAAAGAGGGACTCGCATGTAGTGTAATTCATAGCAGAGAGGGCTTGAAACAAATTAACTTGACAAATCTCACTTGCTATGAAAAATTGATTTTATCACCCAAATGACCGATGCCTTTCGTATTCCCCTAGTGGGTACGGGATGATGTATTGTTTCCAATGCTTTCAATCTTGGATATTCTGCTCTTCTCCATTCCTATATTCAGCAAATTCTAGCAAATTTTCCGCCATTTATGACTGTACCGGCAGCTTCTAGGTGTTGTGTCCTTTGAGAAAAATATATCGCTATGCAAGCTGCATATGGCCAGGCGCCTTGCCTGAGAAAAAGCAAATCGAGCTTTTCAGTAAATTCATGTTGTGTTTTGCTACCTTCAAAAATGTTCAAAATTTCATTTTATACTTATCCACCTGATAATGGCGAAAATAATGATAATGATAATGATAAGGATTTTATATAGCGCTAAAACTATAAGCAATATAATCAAGCTAATGTATAAGCAAGCTAATACATCAAGACGGGACTTCAGAAGCCATGTAGGAATAGGATCCAGCCGACAAGAGGCATTGGAATTCTCCAGATTCTCCTTAGGAGTAACAGGAACGAGTCGAGGTTCTTGAACTTAGAACTTGTCAAGATTTTCCTTTATGATTTCAATTTTTTTTTAAGGAAAAAGGTACCAAATTCGTTAGCTAGCTTTGTGGGGTCAGTGTGCTCTGGAAGAGCCGTCTCAAGTGGTTCCCTACATAAAGAATTAACCACACGAAATGACTTGCGAGAGTCACCCACACACTGATTAGGTTTGTATAATAATTCACACAGATTTAAGAAATGCAGAGTACTGATTACGAACTTTATGATAATTATTCCAGTCACCAGGCAGGTCAGTTTTCACGGCTCTCTTTTCAAGGCGACGACGTTGACGCTTGAGTTGTTTAATGTCATCATTAAACCATGGGACCTTTGGACGATTAATCATAATCCTTGTTTTAAGCGGGGCAAACTTATCCAGTATGTCAGTAAGGGTCTTGTTAAAGCAGTCGGAGAGTGCATCAATGTTGTCCCAGTGTACGCTTGCACAAAGCATAGAAGCGGCAATATCATAATAAGGTAATACAATGAGACTTTCAAGTCAAACTGCATCATATGTCTAGTACATGCATTCAGTGTATGATACGATCGCATCACAGGAAACACGACTTCTTTCTAACCTTGCCAATTCTTAATTTTCAAGTTCAAAAGGAAAAATAGAAGCGGGGCCGATCGACTGTCCCGCACCTAATGCACAGTTCAAGTCCAAATAAATTAAATTTAAATTTTTCCTTGCGGCGCTATCACTAGAGCGTTCAACCTTCGATCGACAAACTAAACTACAGGAAGCGTTTCCTGGATTTCAACTGAATTATAATTTTTTTCTCATTGCATTCGGGTAAGTACTCTTCTTGAAAGTTTCGAATTAACCTTTCAATCTACTGGTACTGCATTTGTTTATTAGCTGTTTAACTACTGCGCATGCAGTGCTTTCAGTAAGACCCGGCACCCGCTTCTGTGAATCGCTGGGTATACTTCACGGACTTTGACGCGTCCAAGTCGAATGAGAAATAAATAGCACAGAAAATTATAGTCAATTTAATATTGGAGTAGTCTTTGATTGATAGACTTGTTCTTTCTCTGGAAGTTTCCTGTTTCTGTATGTTCTGCACGTTTCGAATGTTTTACGTAAATTCATCATGCGTGAAGTAGGAGTACACATTGTCGCTTACTTAGAATAATCTTCAAGTAACTTTGTGCTAACCTAAGACTTCAAATAATTTTTGGACAAATAAAACATCAGCAGTTCTTGTCGACTTCTGGTGAGAAAACAAACTTGAAACCAAAAATTGTAAAAATATCGCGCCATAACACGTCACGTAAATGAAAGTCGGAACTTTTTTGCACAGATGTTAAGTTTTTATGAAACGCTTAACCGAGGACCACCAAGACAGAAACAAAAACAGCCATTGAACACTTTGGCGTCTAACGTAGTGTTTATTTACGAAACAAAAAACCTGCAGTTGCCGTAAAAAGCGAAGAAGATTGTGTTCTTACGGTTACTGGTTAGCCAAAAAGCATTGTTACTTAGAGGCAATGTCAAAGAGAAGGGGGGCAAGTTTCTAAAAACTACTATGGAGCTGCTTCAATGGAGAGTATAACAAAATGATTTCCTTTTAATCAACTTTGTTGATAATTCGAATTGGCCACCGTAAAGAGATTCAAAGACCTACAACTCGAGTGTTAGCCCCTCCCCTACCCTCCTATTCAGGTCTCACTTTTTCCTATCCTCTACAACCAGATTCACTTTGTACTACACCTTAATTTATCCTTATATCGTCCATTGTAACTGCGCCTGGTCGTCCACATACGTATCTAACTTAAATAGAATTTATTATTTGCCAAAGCGAGCTGTGCGGGCTATCACCAACTCAGACTATCGAGCCCATTCCGCTCCTTTATTCTCCAAACTAGGAATTTTATATATTTTTAAAGTCAGTACGTTTGAAATTGCCAAATTCATGTTTTATTATAGAAATAACTTACTGCCTCCATTGCTTCTCTTTTCGTAACGAATAGCCAAATTCACAACTATGGTACCAGAACAGCCAGTAATTATCGAACGCATTTGTGCCGTACAAATCTCAAGCAATTTGCAATTCTCTACCACGGTCCTAAAATTTGGAACTCTCTTCCTGTTTCAGTTACTCCTTCGTCAAACCTTCTTAGTTTTAGGACAAAAATGCAAGAGTATTTACCTAAATAATCACTAAATTGGCCAAGCCGCACATTCGCTGCACTTTTTCTTTACTTCATTTATTAATTTAAGTGAGGTGCCTCTCCCATAAGCCTGCTGGCTTCCTGGGTCTCCTCGCCTTCTAGCTATAACCGCTGTGAATAAATTTTTTGTATTGTGTAAATAAGGCAAATAAAAGATGATGATGATGATATAAAGCCAGAAGCCGGAGACAAAAGTACACAAATGGGGAGGTCGTTGTACAAATAGAGCATCAGTAACTACGTCATGTTTCCATATAAAACGATCCCTTCTTTTGTTTCTCGTTTAGTGCCCAAAAAAACGATAGGGTGCTTCTCAATAAAAAGACTGACGTTAATAAAAATCGTTTCGTGAGCATGGAAACGCTTAACCAAGGACTACAAAGACAGAAACAAACATACAGCCATTGAACACTTACGCGTCTAACTGTTTATTGAAAAAAAATTAAATTGCAATTGCTGTGAAAACCAGAACATGAGCAGATGACTTTTTTTTTCAGAAGAAATCGACGGTTCGACGAATGTTTACGATCGGATAAGAAACACGAATCGTGGGAACAGTTAGAATTCATTGGCCGACTGATTTAATCAATTACCTCAGGTAAACATTATAAGTGGACTGCATCAGTAATAATACAAACTTCTGTAGACGAGAATAACAGATTAGTCCTAAACTTTTTCCAATAAATAGAACTTTTGGAATTCACTGCCACATATCTTTATTTTAAACCAGTGAAAAAGGGAGATATTCTAAGATCACAAAAAATACGTTCTACGTTGCCACTGATTAGCCACTGATCAGCCAATTGGAAGTGTGCAGACCTTGTGCAAAAAGGACGTCATCGCTTAACAGAATCTGCATAGTCATCTTATTTATTTAAACTTCACGAGTGTGTGTAAACTCTAAGAAGGCCATGAACGCGTAGAGTGAAGGTCGTTTGAACGGTAGAGTCGCGAGATGAACAAGAAAGAGATTATAATGGATAGTGTCAGTCTGTAGTTCAGCATAATACATTATAGCGGAGCTCGCAGAGCGTATACAAAATGGTAGTAGTAACCCATAAAGCCGAAAAAATTTGGACTTATGACCGTACGACCGTACCACCGACCGTACAAGGTGCTACTTTTAACATACGTGGTCAACTGTACCGCGGGCACGCCAACGCCACGGCTTTGTCCAATAGTCCAGTGGTCAGTGCACTGGGCTCCGAGTCGGACGACCCAGGTTCTAGTCCTGGCCGGGGCAAGGCGTTGTGCCCTTGAGACGTGCGGAAAAAAAGTGCCAGCTCCGCTTTTAGGCTTGGCTAAATCTAAATATAATTCTCTACTCATCTTGTCTGTGAGACAAGACCGAATGCCACACAAATTGACATACGGTAACCACGTTATCTCTCTAGGTAAAGCCATTTCTGCTTTTGTTTCTCGTTAGTGCACAGCTTGTAAGGCTGTGTGATAATGAAGATTTCTATGATCTATTGCCACAAATACCGGATTAATCTTTCCTCTTTTTCTCCCTCGGTGAAATAAAAAAAAGAGAAAAACTTGGATCACCAAAAATATGTGTTCTGCGCTTCGAGGCAGGACCGGAGACTGAGAGGCTTATTTCCAATTGCAAGCAGAAGAAAACTCTGTAAACATTGGGCAACTGTGAGTCAAAAAGTAATGTACGGAGGGAAAACAATCTGCCTTGGCCAGAAGAATGAAGGTTTGGATCGTAGCATCAAAATTTGAGAACGTTTCCGAACATGTGCATGAGGAAATTTGATACACACATGATATTACCTTGTATTATTTTTGTACCCTGTGTGACGAAAGTGTTTGGTATTACTGTATACGAGTTTGGATGGTTACCATCATTCTGGATCTTTGTGACTTTTTGGAAGCTTTCAAACAAACTTACATATTAAGACCTAAAACAACTCGCTATCTTAAATAGTTCTTTTGGGCTAATTTTACCCATTTCCGGCAAAAAGCGAAAAAGATTTTTAGTATCCGAGAACATACTGACTTAAATTTCGGTAACCAGAAACTCTATGTCCTTTCAGAGGACCTTTATGTGAAACTCAGGCAGCAGATTTCCATGTCAGCGAATGAAAGATTTTTATCAGAAATAAAACGAACAGATACACAATTGTAACACAAAGAAGACTATTATTAATTTGACTGATTGTTTGCCGAAGTTTAACACCGAAAACTTTGTCGGAAGCCAGTTTATTCTCATTGGGACCAATGGAACAACTAGAAAGAAATCGTTTTTCGCATTATCCTCCGACGTGTGCTTTACCAAGGTAGCCCCGTATTCCATATCTCATTGAAAGCACTGTAATACTTAGAGGCAATATTTATTAACTGAACTAAGTGTTAAAATAAAGAGGGGCAAGTTTCCAAAAACTAATGTGGTGCTTCGTCGGTGGAAGATATAAAGATACATATATTTATGCATTTTCCTTTTAATCAAATAAGTTGATATTTCGAATTGGTCACTGTAAAGAGTTTCAAAGGCTGATAACTCAAGCGTTAGCCCCTCCTCAGACGTTTCCCGTAAACCCTCAAAAGAAACATGAATATTTGCATATTAAATTAGGTAAAAACCGCGCACACACTCAAAAGAATAATCAATCAAACAAATGGCTATGGGAATGTTAGTTTTCATGGTCGATTTTACACCTTTTACAAGCCACGGTTTACCCTTCTCACTTTCATTCTAGATATTATCTTACAAAAAAATTGAATTGTTGGTATTCAGTTTGAAAAACGCATTTTTTCAAACTGAAAAAAAGTGCGTAATTTTTTTTCCAAGCATTGACCTTCGTGGGGTGTTGTTAAAATAAAAGACTGATTTACTTAAAAAACAAAAGTATTTTCCCAACTCCAAGTGTATTCAATATATAAATAAAAGTTAACAGAAACAAATACAAGGATTATTTATCGCAGAAATGTCTAATTAAGCAGCGCTGTTGCCCCTGTTGCTGTTCTTTATGAAGTCGCTTGCTCCCGAATTTTCTTTATCTTCTCAAATTATAGTCTAAAGTGCAAGCGAAATGCGAGCCTCTAATACCAAAACAAGAGAAAACAAAACAGTTGCTGTTAACAGGCTAGTATCTGTTACTTGTTCCTTTATGCATTCTTGTTTGTTTTCTCCCTTTTATACTTCGCGTACAGTGTGCAACTTGTAAGACTATGTGAAATTAACTTGAGAACTACAGAGATTTAAGAACATAGCCAACTATATTTACTTTTTTTCAGACGGAGGAAGGCAAGCAAACTGAGAATTACTACGAAGTAAGATATAAATAATCTCAGTTCCCTTTTGATTTTGATGAGAATATACCCGTGGATGAGAAAACCTCACTGATTACTTACGTTTAAAAGAGGAGGGATTGTGGAAACAGCTTTTGGCTCTGGTCGTGTCTCTCAAAGAAATGAAGGTTTACTCTCAATAAATCATGACATGTCTTGAAGTGAAGTGTTGCTGAATATTCAAAGAACCCCTTTATTTTGTCGCACCGGCGACGAGAATCAAACAAACAACTAAGAATGCTTACCGATACAGTACAACAAAACGTCCAATTGAAGATTTTTCAATCAAAAGCTTTCACTCAGAAAAACTCTAAAAATCGTAAGTAAGAATTAAGGGTAACTTCCACGCAAAAACTTGTCGACACTTGCCTCGCAAACCTTTCTTATTTTGCTTCAAAAACCTATATAAATAACCGTCGATAAGTTTGAGGTACCGTTCCAATTAAATTAGTTGAAGACTTAGCGATGAAAAGTTCAGATGAATCTCGATCACATCTGAGAGAAACTGAGCAAACTAGATTGAAAACAAAGCAAAACTTATGCTTCATATACAAAGGTGACTGTTTCATCAGGGTTTCTAAACACGAGGAAACCGATGAATGAACGAGGCAGCGAGACGAGTGCTTTTATTGTATTTGAGTGTTTAGAAACCCTGATGAAACACGAAGCCCGAGTTTATAGAATGGCTTCTCCAAAGGGTCTGATTTATTTGCAATAAACACAAAAGCAAAACAGAGATCATGCTTGTATTTAGTTTTTGCTTTCTTTTGTTTCATTAAACATGAACAGATTTGTTAGGCAGTGTGATGGAATATGTTTTTGTGTTTTTTACAAGTACGGCTTTTTAATGAGAGGCAGTATCACTTTGCATTGACCTCGTCTGTTGCGATTTTGAAAAGTGGAATAAGCAGCTATGCCAGGATAAGTCTTGCCAGTTTCGACCACCAAAGAAAGCCAAAAAGAAGTTTCTTTGCTCGAACTTTCGAAGACTAAAAGTCAGTACAGTACAAAGAGAAACATTGCGGTCACACGGAAAATATATATATTTTTTTTCCTGAGATGCGAAGGAAATTGCTTATAATTAACTACCGTATTTGGGTATTCCCGAAAAATACGGGCCATGACCATATGTATATATTTCAGTAAAGTATAAAATTCCGAGACTGTATTCTGGCATGAGTAATGCGGCGAGATTTCTCTCTCAGTCACAGGGGTTCAATTTACAGCTTCTTGCTTAGAATTCGGTATACCAAGTTGCGGTGCTGCTCTTTTGAAACCGTTCGCGCTCAAAGGGCGACTCGTAATTATTTGAACAAGTGATTTATTAATGATAAATTACTTTAACTTTCTAGTCAAATATCACAGTATTAGCAAAAGCATAGCTTCGCTGAAAAGGCGCATTGGAAAAATGTCTCAACGATGAAATCCGAGATACGGACAGAAACCTTTTAGATGAACCAGTCTGCAACTGAGGCTGGCACACACTCCGGAAGGATACAGAGTTTTAGTATTCATGGTCTAGAAAACTGGTGCAAAGAAAAGGTGGTTTAATTGTATGTATTGCATTTAAAGTAGAGAGAAAAGAGTAAAGCAAAGTTGTTCGACTTATTATTCTCGTACTTAAGAAGCTCATCCTATTATATCAAATAAAATAATTTCTTTTGTTGTTATGGATTTACTCCAATTTAGTCATTTTCCACAACTGAAATACAATATAAATACACTGTAAATAAACACCTTTAGCTGATTTTTTTAAAATTTGCACTCAGCTTCGTGCTCTTTGATTGTATTCAAAGAGCACGAAGTAAACTGGATGATATTTCCAGTTTACTTTACAGAGATGCACACCCTGCAGCCGGGGAACGATCCAGCTTTAATTCTAAGCATTGAGCAGCGCTATTCCAACGTGTTTTGTTTATTATCGTGGTTGTTAATCTATGACACGATGCTTAAATCAGTTTTAGTCAATAGAATGTGCCATGATAAAATAGAGAAAATGAAACAAACATACATAAATATTCAATGTGTACTCCAAAGAGTAAAAATTGAGACACTGTCAATATAAAAGTTACTAAGATTAGTTACCATAGGGAACTAATAAATTACCTTGAAACCTTTTCTCCAGCTCTAGAATGAAAACAAAATGTACAATTACGATAAAGTTTGCAAAATCATTTCAGTCCCATAATGAAACAATGTAGAGAACCTACAGATCCGGTGGCTGAAGGGCGCATAATGTTTTCCAAGCATTAACCCCCGCGAGGTGTCGTTATAATGAAACACTTATTTACCAAAAAAACCAAAGACGTTAGTATTCTCCTAACTCCAATTGTGCATTCTACACGTAAATAAAATTTAACGGAAAAAAAACGCAAGGCTTATTTATTCGCAGAAATATCTTATAAAGCAGCCGCTTATCTTCGCTGCAAAAACAAAAATAAACGTTTTCAAGGTAAATGGGAAACCCGAGACCAATCCTAGCTCACATAGTCACACCGCGAAACAGTGATTTATGAATACATTGACAGGCCTTAGAAACAAGCCAAAGTAACGATTCAATTAAGGCCTTGTGAAACTGTATTTCTCCCTTATTCCAAGTTTTTGCCGATTTACGGTATCGTTGGGAAATGGAAAGAAAATAGAAAATTATTTACGTTCCTGAACGATGCCATAGATCTGCGAAAGCATGGAATTAAAAAAGAAATAGAATAGCTTAAGGCCAATCGCACATTTATACTAAGATACTTAGATCAGTTTAACAAAATAAAAAAATTAGTTAAAAAATATGCAGTTCATAAACACGACTTAAACTTTTAGGCACGACTTAAACATTCCGAATATGGACACCCCCGGTCAAAATCCACTTGCGGATGTGGACACCCTTCGCAGATTTGGACCCTTTATCAAACTTTCCTTTTAAGCATCGTTTGTGTCATATTTGGTAACTAATTGTATTTGGAAGCTTTTTGTCGATGTTCTTTTCAGTGACAAAACAACATTCCTCAATAAAGATAAAGAAAAACAGCCATTTTGTTTCATTTCTGCCGAATTTCTTATAGCGAGTCGTACCGTATACGTAGGAATTAAATACGAACAAACTACAGCATTCGAACTACTGAAATTGTTGTAATAAATCCTTGCTTCTTCTGATGCGAATCAACATTGGTACAAAACGTCATAACGATAGTGGAGACTGTTGCGTCCAGTCACGAGAATAACTCAGTCTGATTTTCTAATTAAATAGCATTAAACAGTTACTGAACAAGAACGAAGTAGCTGCTCTTACTACAAGTCGTTTGTAAAGCCTACGATAAATAAAAATGTTTCTATTCTTAACTATTGGAACTCTCAGCTTATTTTCAGATGCAAATCAACATCAACGTCTATGTCTTAACAGTAGTGGAGACTACTACATCCAACTCAATTTTATTTTCAAATTTTAACAATTATTAACCGTTGAGGGATCCGAAATAACACTTTAAAAATTACGAAGTCGTTTAGAGTCTGGCGGTCAGCAGACATTACAGAGCCACTCGCCCTCCGGGGCAGTTTAAGTACCTAGCAGCTCAAGTCCAACCATTCCTCGCTAGACGAACTGTCGTAAACCCGCAAATGTTCGTTGATCGACGTTGAACAAACCCAATTATTTTTCCTAGTGTGGTGAATTTGGACAGATTCTTCAGAAACTGCAGAAAACGATGTTTGGCAGAGCAGCGTATCTTGCCAGCCATCAATGTTCGGAAATTGCTTCTTTAAAATGTCTTGTGATTCATTAATAAAGTTGTCGTCAAGGCGACCGTTACTTAGGATTGTATTACGATCTTTTTCAAGGACATTAACTTTAACAGACTTGGTTAGTTTTGTCGAAGTGTTTTTGTCCCCTTTGTCAGCACCAGATTTCAAAGGCATCTCTACCTAAGTGTTCGTTTTTGGGTGTGACTGTACCGAATGATAATAGAAGTTTAGTCTTGAGCTGTCAAATGGTGTTTTCAGCTCAGTACAGTCTTCGTTTCGGAGATTAAAGAGACCCTTTGGTAACACCTTGCTGATGGTAAAAGGACCTAACCAAGCCCGCTCCAGTTTGCCTCCTTTTCTTGCCTCGTTCCGTAAGTTTCTCAGCAACACAGTGTCGCCCTCCTTGAATCCTAGTGGCTGGTGCTTTGCATCCTACGACTTCTTTTGCCGCTCTTGTGCTTTGTCAATGTTCTTTATTGCCTGAACCTTCGCCTGGTCACGAATGTACATCATGACACGAAATTTCTCATTAAATCGGCGGGTGCATCTCCGATTTTGTCAGAGAGTGATTCAGTACTGCTAGGCTTTGGCCTGATTTCCGTCTCGATGAGTAGCACGGGTGCACGGCCAAACATTAAATCGAACGGTGTGAATTTGGTGGAGTCATTGTTATTGGTTCGATAGGCGAACAGAATGGACTTGATGTGCACATTGTTGAAGGCCTAGATGTAATAACTGTCCTAAATGTAATAAAGTCCTAAATGTAATAACATTTGGTTCTAAATGTAATAACATTTGGTCCTAAATGTAATAACATTTAGTCCTAAATGTAATAAGCCTCCAGTGCAATCGTTGAACTCCTTCAGTGTATTGTTGTTATAGCGGACATCCGCATTGAGATGTTGAAGTGACAGCTGTTGCACCAAAAAATCCGCAGACCAATATACATGTCAATGACGCTGATATCAATCAGCCTCTTTTTATTTGCTATTAGTCGAGAGGCATTGGCTGTAAACCGTTATAATGATGAACAAATGGAATCAAATGACAGCTGGCGAAACAACAAGTACGCTGACCAAAACCTCTCCATGTATCACTGACTCAGACTCTTAAGTACAATAAATTTTGGAAAAAATTGAGAATGTTATTCTTGCGTGATTAGTGTTGGAGTTAACAAGTCATAAACCAAATTACAAACTTGGATAAGGGAGTCTGCTGACTTGTAGGTAGGACAATTTGCAGGCTCGGATATACATTTTTTGTCTTTCCATGCCTGAATAGACCTTGTTATCATGCACATTTTGTTTCCCAATTCGGGCCTCTAGAGAATTATTACTATCAAATTCTCGAATATCTTCATGAGTATATGAATATAGACAAAATAATTTTTCTCCCCAAGAGAACATAACTGGAACAATTATGTTCTCTTGATCTTGAAATGCACGTAACAAATCCGACAAACGGATAAAGTATTGCATGTATCTGCATCAAATTATATACTCAGCTACTTACATTTTTAACAGGTGTAAATGCAAAGAAGCTGCTGATCAGCACATTATCGCAAATCATCGGCTCAGATTTTCAATCACAAAACAGACATTTAACAAAAATTTGGGGCATGTCATGAACGAGCTCACCGACGAAAATTTTTTGGGCTCCAAAATTAAAAGGCACTTGTTACTTAAAAAAGTTCCAGCTGCCGAGGTCGTGCTGTAATTCGAAATAAGCAACAGGTCTTTTTAGCGCTTACTTGTCACTCTATTACGTTTCATATGAGGCCGGAAACAGTCACACGAGGGAGATATGATAAACATTAAAAATGGCTCTTTATGTTGAAGGCTGTAAATGATGTCCCGGTCCCCAAAACCTCAAAACCGCAAAAAATTGTGCCCTTGCTCTCTGAGATGCGAGTACATCTAATCGCGTGAGCCGTTTCTTAACGGATATGCTAATTGATCAGTCAAAGAATTAAAAAAAAAGTAAGGAAACAGGGATTGCTCGATGCAGGATCTCCTTAACGATCAGACATTAGATAAAGTAGAATGAACTGACTCTGAAACTGACTTTTCTTCTACTGAATCGGCACTATGAAAATGACATGTGCGTAAAGAGCATAACTTTCCAGTTTCAAAAAAGCTGGCAGTAACACAAAGATTTGCCCAGCAAATTTTTAGGAGTAAGTCGAGCTGAAATACGAACTATTCTAAACATAGACAAAAGTAATCATCGCCGAAATGCTAAGTTTCTTAATAAGGCGAAACTGACACCCATCAGAGCCAGAGACGTTCATGTCAGGCACCAAATAGATTTGATGGATATGAGCAGAAAAGGATATTATCTTCAAAAGATAGTCAGCTGGTCAGCGGTGAGTTGGTCAGGACGGACGTTACTTTACGAGCTCCGCTAATCTTAATCAAGTTTGGATAATTTTTCGTTTCGTTTTGGATAATTTTTCGTTTCTTTTTTCACGATCGTTTTTCTTTTTTTGCTTTCTGAGAGATTCAAGAATGCCCGAGTCTGTTGCTAGCCTTAAGAGAGAGAACAGTAAGCTTAAAGATCAACTGTCTGTCATGGCGGATGAGATTGCTAAGATGAAGGTGATGCTGCTGGAGCAGTCAAAAAAACCTGCAGCGACTAATGACGAAGTAGAGCATAGCTTAGAATTCATGAGTAAAGAATATGATGACTTTGAGCGATTCAGGGTCTCTGCTGGTAAAGAACTTGATCGCTTAGGTGCCATGCTTGATGAGATTGCTGTTGAAGTTAACAGAGTTTCCAGGAGCATCGATGAATTTCAAGAGTACAGCTATCAATATAATGTTAAGATTGTTGGTGTCCCTCAATTGAGTCAAGATGAATCCTCGGCTTCTACGAGTGCGCTATGTGAATGTTTATTTAAGGCAATTGGATCCGCTGTATCAATTCATGACATTGACACAGCCCATCGAGTCCCAACGAGAAGCAATGACAATGGCGGCCCGCGGCCAATCATTTGCCGATTTATTAGACGATTGTCAAAAGATGATGTCATGAATCATAAAAGAAATGCAAGTAAAGTTGCCCCATCTGCTGTTGGTTTACCTGACGATGCCTCCCTTTCCGCTGTTAGAATTTTTGACCATTTAACGCCAAGGATGCAAAAGGTTTTATTTGAAGCTAAGAGGTTCAAGGAGCAGTTTCACTATCAGTATTGCTGGTCGAAGGGATCGCTTGTTTATCTTCGTAAAGATACCACGTCTCGAGCCATCAAGATTAAGGATATCACGGACCTGCACCGATTAACGAATGGACGTGAAGGCTAAGTATTCATGTTGATGTAGAGTTGTTTGTCTGTTTTTAGATAATAAGTATGAGTGTTAGCAAGAAACGTGTTCGTTGTACAATTAAATCTACCCTAAGCGAACTTCCATACGCGAATGTTGATATTATTAGAGCTCATGGACAGTTTAATAACATTCTCAACAGTGACTTACCGACCAAGAAGTACTTAGACAAACTTCATAGTATTTATGATTTAGATTTGTTTCGCTTAAATACCGAATCAACATTAAATCCCGACAGAAACTTAAGCATGCAACAAATTAGATGTAAATATTTCTCACCCTATAGTTTTTCTATGTTTAAAGAGTCTTTGTTGGAATCAGATAGTCAATGTCCTTTCTCTATGCTTCATACTAACGTAAGAAGTTTGCGGAAAAACATTGATAATTTTCAAGTCCATCTTTTAGATGAACTTGACTACCAATTCAGTGTAATCGGTATTACAGAAACAAAAATTACAAATTCATCTGGGCTAGATTTCAATGCCTGCATACCAAACTATCAGTTTGAATATGTCCCAACACCTCTATCATGTGGAGGTGTTGGATTGTACATTAATAATTGTTTGAAATATAAGGTTCTGGAGAGAACATCTAAAGACGCTTTTCAGGCTTTATGGATCGAAATTGAATCCCTAAAGAGTAAAAATATCGTTTGTGGAGTGATTTATAGGCAGCATAATGATCCGGAACAATTCCTCCAATATGTTGACTTTACTTTAGAAAAACTTAGCTCCTCTGATAAAGTTGTTTATCTTATGGGCGATTTCAATATTGATCTCCTCAAATCTGAAATTTCCGATTACTCCCAAATTTTTTGTTATCTTTACAATGTTATTCGTTCTTCCCGGTAATTGATAAACCAACTAGAGTCTACAATAATTCTGCCACACTCATTGATAATATATTTCTGAATAGATTTGATCATAAAATTTCAGGTGGAAATATCGTGTCAGACATTAGTGATCACTACTCCCAATTTTGTTTTATCCACAGTCTTATACCAAAAAATTTTACTGCTAAACATAAAATTCGCGATTATTCCAACTTCTCTGAAGAATGCTTTATTAATGATGTCTTGGATACTGATTGGGATAACTCAATGACATATGGATCTGTAGACAAATGCTTTTCTTCCTTTTACAATAAATTTAACAAGCTCATTAATAAACACGCTCCTCTCAAAATTTTATCTAGGCGCAAGGCTAAACAATTTTCCAAACCGTGGATAACTAAGGGCCTACGTAAATCTATCAAAATAAAGAATAGACTCTTTTATTCAGGAGATATCTCAAAATATAAGCTGTATAGGAATAGAATTGTTAGTCTTTCTCGTCTCAGTAAAAGATTGTATTATGAAGCTTACTTCACTACAAATCTAAGAAATGTTAAAAAAACGTGGGAGGGGATTAATGAACTATTGAACAGACAGCGTAACAGAAAAACAGTATCAGCCCTTCAACGCTCTAACAACTCTGGAGTAACACAAAATCCGTCTGAAATAACCAATATCTTTAATCAGTACTTTGCGTCTATTGGGCCGCGGCTTGCACGCAATATATCACCTTCCAGGATAAATTTCCAGGACTACCTTGTCGGCACTAATCACTTTAAGTCTTTCTTTTTTGATCCCGTCGTTCCATCCGAGGTGGACTTGGAAATCTTGGCTATACCCAGTAATAAAGTATATGGCCTATATTCTTGCCCGGTTCATCTTCTAAAATCTGGGCGCCATATCCTTTCTCCACTCTTAGCTGCCATGATGAATAAGTCTATCTCAACGGGTATTTATCCCCATCTTTTGAAGCATGCCAAAGTAATTCCTATCTACAAATCGGGAGACGAAACTGATCCATGTAATTACCGCCCAATTTCCCTCCTTTCTGTCTTCAATCGATTATTTGAGAAATTGATGGCTAAACGTCTTAAATCACATTGCGAAAAAAACGGTATCTTTTTTACTTCTCAATATGGATTTAGAGACAAGTGTTCAACCCAACATGCAATTTTAGATATCTTAAGCAAAATTCAAACTAATATTGATGCAAAGTTATTCTCTTGTGGTATTTTTATTGACCTAAAAAAGGCATTTGATACGGTGGATCACTCAATCTTACTGCACAAATTATATCATTATGGAGTCAGAGGAATAATTAATAACTGGTTCTCTTCGTACTTGTTGAACAGGAACCAGTCGACTCAAATTGGTTCAACCGTGTCGAATATAGAAGAGATAGTTTGTGGTGTCCCTCAAGGGTCTGTACTTGGCCCCCTTCTCTTTTTGATTTATGTTAACGACATTTACCGTTGCTCCCAGATTTTTGAGTTTTACCTATTTGCTGACGATACTAACTTGCTTTATTCAAACAAAGATCTTAAGGATCTTGAAAAAGTTGTTAATGATGAACTCGCAAAAGTGGGTGACTGGTTGGACGCAAACAAACTTTCTCTTAACACTAGTAAATCTAACTTTGTTATTTTCCATCCTTACCAACGCAAATTGGACTACATAGTTCACTTGAAAATTTATAATAACGATCTTAAAAAAAGTGTATCTCTAGAACAAAAAACTTTTGTGAAATATCTAGGAATTCTGATAGATAATAACCTCTCTTGGAAGTATCATATTGATTATATCTCATCTAAAGTTAGTAAAGGAATTGGTATAATTGCCAGGTTAAGACATCTTGTCCCATTTGCCACACTTCTTAACATCTACCGCTCCTTAATTGAACCCTATATCTCTTATGGTCTTATTGCCTGGGGACAAGCTGCTAACACTCATTTAAATAAGGTTCTCATTTTACAAAAACGTGCTCTACGACTAATGTATTTTGCGGATAGCAAATCTCATAGTGCCCCGCTATTTGTTAACTCCAGAATCTTACCAATAACTATGCTCTATTCTCATTTGGTTTCCTCTTTGATGCATGACATTGATAATCACCGTGCCCCGTCTAATATTTCTATGCTCTTTATCCACTCCGAGCAGGTTCATCACCATTTCACAAGATTCTCAGCAACGGCTAATCTGTACGTTAAAGCGTCTAGAACTAACCAACTTTTATTTTCTTTTGCTAGAATAGGTGTAAGATTGTGGAATAGCATCCCAAAAGAACTTCGTATTAAAAACAGAACCCCGTTTAAGCGTGAACTTAAAAATCGCCTGTTAAAACTTTTGGAAAATGAGGAGATGAATGTTGATATACGCTGCTCAGAAATTTGTAAATATCTCTTGATAAAGTAACTCTTCGTTTAAGTCTTGTTTCAATTGTATTATATATCTTGATAACTTTGCAATTGATTATTTAATTATTCAACGGACTTAATTTTATTTTATTTTATTTAACAATTGTATTTTTATTAATGATTATCTTTGTTTAATTGTATCGGTATGTGATCCTTAGCAGAGACAGCACTTGTTTTAGAAGGGTGGCCCGCCTAGAATAGCTTGCTAATTGCGGGTCACCTAGGACTGTGATAATATTGTATTGCTAACAAATAAAAATTGATTGATTGATTGATTGATTGATAGGTCAGGACGGTGTGAAGAGGGCGAAACAGCTCTCTCTTTATCAGAGAATTCTAAATAACGACCCCAAGGAGGTGATAGCTTACAAAACACCATTTGAAATATACTTTGTACGAAATTGTAACGCCTTCAGAGAGAGCAGATTACAAGAAGAAATCCTTCCTAGTGCTGGGAGGGTTCGCCCAACTAAGAATTACAATCCTCCTAGAGGTGGCGATTGCCAATTTGCTGCACTACTGCACCAGGCAAAGAGAATGGGCATTTTAAGATCTCCTGAAACCATGAGGAAAGAAATAGTAGAGTACTTAAAAAGTAATCCATTCGATAACAATGGCTTCCCTCTTTTGGAGCATTTGGCGAATGATGAGGTCGCTTGCTGACTATATAACTCATATGGCGCGCGATGGGACCTATGGGGATCAGATTAGGCTGTATGCAGCAGCAAACTTGTATAAAATCGACATCCAAATAGTTTCCTCTCTAAGAGTCGGTGGGCAGCATGCGTTCAATCCGTGAGCAAGTGTTTCAGCAGCTACCGTGTACCCTGGACATTTTGCTCAGAACCAAGGCGAATTATATGTGAGCCTGGAACAAGTTGCCGATCACCGATAGGCCTATCTTGCCCGCTCGGGATTGCCTGCATTGATCCCGCGCAAGAAAACTTACAAAGTTCGTAACTTTTGGACGATGTCGACATATACATATAAAATATTAAACGACCCTCCTAGGTTTATTGTGCTACAAACACAGTCAGCTTTCACTCTCGGCTCTCGAAATAAGTCATTCTTGATTCTTATTAAAGCGAAATCTTTTTCCGTACAATGGATCCTTTATTGATTAAGCTAAGAAAATATAAACTCTCTCGACCAAGCTTGTTCGGTCAAAAAAAAAAAAAAAGAACTCGGCCAATATCCAGCCATTTTGATCTCACGCTTGGTCAATAGCACAGATGAATATATTTCATGCAGACCCATAGAAATCTGGCAAGGGAAGACAGTGCAAAAAACGCGCTTCCGAGCCCGGAATTTGTCTAAGGTATAGGTCAGTGCACTTCCTTTTCCTTGCAATTCGGTTCATGAAGTGTTAACTTCAGCACTGATCATACAAGAATATCGTCAAAATCTGTTGCGCTAATTAAAGAGTCTGAACCAATGATATAAAGAGAGCTACTGGTCAGCGTTCTAATTGTTGTTACGTTTGTCAATTTGATGCCAAAAGCACATCAGTATAAGGGTTTGTACCAAATGCTTCTCAACTTTTGTCTTTAGTAAACAAAAAGACGCTGATTGATATCAGCAAACTTGCAATATGCCATCAATATTGGTCTTAGGATTCTTTGGTGCAACAGCTGTCACCTTAACATCTCAATGTGGATGTCCGCTATAACAACAATGCACTGGCGCAGTGAAACGATTACATCGAAGGCTTATTACATTTAGGACTTTATTACTTTTAGGAGAGTTATTACATTTAAGCCTTCAATACACATCCCAGTCATCTTGGTTGTCGTTCACGAAGTACACTAGGGCTCTCGTTAGAGTCTGATTCATTATTTCATCAAGACCATGCGGGTGGTACACCGCACTGATCCTGTGGTCCGTGCCACACAACTCAAATAGCTCCTCGTTGACCCTGTTGACGAATTCTTGGCTCTGGTCGAACATCACAATTTTCGCCACTCCGTATCTGGTGATCAGGTTGTGCAGGAAATCCGCCACATCTAGAGGACCGATAAATATTTGTCTAGTAGAGCAAGTCAAGTTTAAACCAAGCTTGAACTTGACTCAAGCAAGCTTAAAAAAAAGCTATCCATATCTTGTAACTTTGCTACATTTTGCAAAAAAATAGTTTAGGCTTCGTCAAAATTGTTGCAAATTTTTGATATTTGTGACAGACTATACGCAAGGAAAATCATGTAACTGAACTTCCATCAGAAGGGTTATTTTGCGCGCCTATTCTAAAACGAGCATGTTGAATTACTTTCCTTAATAAATTGACAATTAACGTGGTAAATAATTATATAACAACATGTGCTAAATATCCTTAAATCTCAGTACTCTACAATTAATTTCGGATATTACATAACTCCAGCCGATTTCTCTTTAAGAGGAGCTGCCTCTGGCCACTTGCTGAAATAGTAAGTAGAGGTGATCAAGTACTTATTGCCACGGAACGTTTCGGGCATATGTCCTACCAGATCGATACCAATCCGATGTCACACAGTCTCCTTTACTTAAATCAGGCATAGCTGGGCAGGCTTTTCCAATTTCTTTGAAGTACGCTGGCAAACATCGCAACGCTTGACAATTTCAGTCCTCCAACAATCGAACCCAATAGTAGCGAGATGTAACCTGGAAGAGGAACAGGAACACAAAAGTTAGGAGCGATCAACTAAATTGTAACCACAATTTTAAATTTCAAGAGAAGCATCTCTGAATTAAGTACAAACCTTTTCTCTCGTCTTGTCACGGCCGATGTGACCAGCAAGTTTGTTAGAGTGACAAGCTTTCAGTATTTGCTGCTGCTCGTCTCAGCTGTGAACCCATCTTTCAGGCTAACCATTTTTCTGACCAATAAAAAACAGCGCACCATCTTCAAGAACAAATTTTTGGGCTTTCTGGCGTAAATCTCTTCCCTGATCTTTCGAAAAATCGATCGGATGCTCGTTATGGCGGAGATAGTGAAAAAACTTCGTTGTAAGCTTTCGTTTCGGCCATCGCTGACGGAAGGAATCACGAGAGTAAGAGCCCGTTTACATGGAGGTGGGGGACCCCAGGTAGGTGAGGTAACCCGCCTAGCCGTGGTCGAAAAAAAAAAAAAACGCGTCTACATGCAATCTTACAACCCCGGGGCGCTGAGGTGAGGTTTCTTGAGGTTGTTGTTGCGCTTGAAATTAAGGAGTTTGAGCAGAGGCGTCCCAAGCTCTCATCTCGAGAAAGATGACAAATTAATTCTCGGGCACATATGTATTTATTGATGAAAGCGTCACGCGTTGTGTTACGCGGTGTTAGGTTACGCGAGAATCCGTTGACTTAATACGTTATACGGAATAGTTTGGGAAACGAAATATGGTCGATTTACAACGCTAAATATTCCGAAATGTGAACATTTTACATTCCTTGTGTGTCCGTTGTGGTTTCTGGTGATTTCTGCCATGAGACAGCTAAGAAATGTCTAACGTTTCAAAACATGCATGTTTCGCTTTTGAGCTTTTTGCCATGAGTGCGACCCCGGGTAGGCGGGTTACCCCACCTTGAGACGTTTACATGGCAAATTGTCACCCCTGCTGACCAGGTTACCCTACCTGGCAGACTGGGAAACCCGCTTAGGTGGTCACCCCACCTGTCATGTAAACGTGATCAAGATAATATAAGAAATTACATGGACAGGCGGGTTACCCCACCTAAGCGGGTTACTTCACCTACCTAGGGCCCTCCACCTCCATGTAAAGAGGCCCTAATAACAAAGTAGAATGAAACCTTTTGCAGTAGGCGGAGCAACTGAATTCAGTTGTAGAGCACACAGTAACAATAACATAAATTACTCAGTACCGATAAGGCGTTCCACGCACATGAACTTTTCTCCACAAAAACGATTAATTAGCGCCTCAAGCGACTTAGTGTCTAGTAAATAATTTATCACTTCATAGCGATAATTTGTCAAGGGTGAAAGGCAGTATTGATAATTTAGTTTTCTGACTGGCTTTTGGTGCTTACGGCTTTGCTTTCGTTAAAAAGAAACACCAGACCAAGCACTCTAATAAATATGATTTTTACGCTTTGAGCGTCGTGAAAACCTTTTATTCAAAGTTTTCACCTAGTTTTTAACATAGCAATGACTTGCGGTACATATTTTGGCGAAAAGCACTCGATTCTAAGTTTCCCACATAACTGAGCTTAGACTGTCTAGAAACGAAAAATAAATAGTGACTTTATTCAACGGCACTGTTAGAAAGACTGCTATATATTGCGTGCGCGGCTTAAGAGCAAAAATAATCTATTTGACACATGCTCGAGAAAAAGAAAAGAAAAGAGATAACTTCTATATGGTCTAGCATCTATTTCAGGTTATTATAAATCGACTCGACCGAACGCTAACCAGACACAAAAACCTAAAAGGATTGTTAGTTTAACTTATTTTTAATCACTAGGAATATAACCAGCAATACAAACGCAAATGGATGCAAAGTTTAGTGCATTCTCAGCTTACGAGCAATAGAAAAGTCTCAACGTAGTGGGTAAAGCAAAAGAATTTCGTTGAGGATCAACACGAACAGTGGATTCCCGATTTTTCGAGCCTCCATAGGAAATGAAAATCAGTTGGATTAGTTGGGTTCACCAGGGGAAGGGGAACAACTTTTGGTTCGAGTTATCAAGAGTTACGACAAATCGAGAACCCGAGCAATCTGGATTCCAATGGAGTGAAAATAATTAAAGTTTTCACGCGTTTCACACTTATTGTTAGCATATCTATCATTTCATGTTTCACACCTTTTTTAAGAGAAGAACAAAAAATCAAACGTTAGCAAGTTTCACAGTTTGTTTTTATTACAGAAGTTGGCGCTTTCGCTCGGGTGAACGAAAAAAAACATACTTTAGTATTCACTGGAACGTAAAGCATTATCTATTTCTACTAGTACGTTAAGATTGATATTTAACTCAGTTTTGTTGGGTTGCGGATTTGGACCGGGGGGTTCAAATCTAAGGGGGGATGGGGGTTCGAAATCCGCTATGACACCGGAATGTTAAAGTCGTGCCAGAATTTTTCAGTCGTGCTGGATAGTTGAAGTTGAGAAGGAAATTAGTTCACTTTTAAGTCAGATTCTGCTAAAGTTAAGAAACGCGTTGGAATGTTGAAGTCGTGCCAGAATTTTTCAGTCGTGCTGGATAGTTGAAGTCGAGAAGGAAATTAGTTCATTTTTAAGTCAGATTTTGCTGAAGTTAAGAAACGACCTGATTGCGCCAACAATACGTTTTAATCAGCCTCAGAATTATTTCCCGTGACTGTCAGATTAACATTTGACGGTAAATAGCTGGTTGGATCCCTAAGATGTTAAGCGTTAATGCCTAATCAGTTAAGTTCTGTCTCTGGAGAGTATCACAGAGATGCAAACCTTGCAGCCGGGGAACTATTCAGCTCTATTTCTAAGCATTAATCTGCGTTATTCCAATATGTTCTCTTTTCGTTGTTGCCATGTTTGTAAATTTAAAATACGATGCTTATATCAGTTTGAGTCAATAGAATGTGCTATTATAAAATAAAGGAATTGAAACTCAATGTATTATTGAGTATATTTGCTATTATCAAACATACATATCCAATGTGTTAAAATAAAAGTTACTAAGATTCATTATCATAGGAAACTAATAAATTACCTTCCAGCGCCTTGTCGGTCCCTGAAATGAAAACAAGATGACTAATTACGATAAGGTTTGCAAAATCATCTCCATCCCTAAATGAAATGATATTATAGAGAACCTGGTGTCTAAAGGGTGCATAATTTTTTCCAAGCATTAACCCCCAGACTGATGCTGCAAGGGTTATTTATCGCGGAAAAGTCTGGTAATTTACATTAAGCTCCTCTGCCAAAAAAAGCCCAAAGGAACTTATTTGCTCTAACTTTTAAAGTCCAAAAGTACTCCAGACGGGGAGTGTGTTCAAAGTGTGCAAAGTCTTGAAAAAATTCAAAGGTTGGAGGACCTGCATAGCCTCTCCATAAACTTCTGCCTTACAAAGTTCGTCTGAACAGTCGCACGAGCATTTGTTCAAGTATTGCATTCCTTTGCTAATTGATTTCCAAACACACTTGTTTGGATATCCAAACGCGTATTTTTGGATATATGAAATAATTATATGAGCCTAAACACAATCCTTATTGTATTTTTAAGCAGGATTTACTTATTCATTTGCCGTTCACCGTTGTCGTATGAAACGCCATTCTCAACGTCCCCGTAAATATGTTACATTGTCAATATATGAAACTTGCTGATGAGGAAAGTTAAATTAAAAATAAAAACGAAATAAGTAATTATGTACTTATGTAATTATAAATCATCGCACTAATCTATTAATTTTACGGAGACCACTCATGCACAAAAAACCTGGCTGAATATAGATCCATCGCTAAATATCTATTTGCAAGATGAAGTAGAACATGCATAAAAAGAGAGTTATTAAAGATCGACTATTGTAAAGTCCACAGAGTCCCCTCGTTTCTTTCAAATTCCTGAGCGCATATGACACATAGGAAAGAGGCACATAAAGGGAAGGGATGGGGGAGCTCACATGAATTTCACCTTAATTAGTGAAAAAGATGCAAGGTAAAAAAAAATGAAGTAGCAGCATCATATTGTTCTTTGAGCTGCTACACCCTGGAGATGAAAAGCTAGAGCATAAAAAAAAAAAAAAAAATTGGGAGACAGCTGAAATAAATCTATGTTCTCAAAGCCTAAGAGTGAAAAAATTTATTTCACATTTACAACCGCAGCCTATTGTATTTGTGTTACTTCCAACTCTGAGAAGTCAACCGTCATCCCACACACACAAGTTCGTAATAAATTATACATACGCTATACAGGAAAATATATATTGTAAATTTTGATGTACCACGGTCCCGCCGAAAACGACTACACTCACAAAAAAAATGTAACAGATTGTTATCCGAAATTTCATTTTCTTTTTAAGACAGCGAGCTCTGGAGAAAGCACTATGGCATGAAGCGCCATAGCATGAACCGCCATGGCCTTCAGTCTGTGACAACTGTCAATATTCAACTTGTATACCAACTGAGAGTAATGGGAAGATAAAGCGTATCAACGGTGGCGCATAAAAGTCATCGTTTACTTAAGCAATAAACCACTCGCACTATCGGTTTACCTGCGCAATAAACCGCTTACGAGATGTTGGGAGAATACGACAAAAGTTGTTGAGCCACAAGCCGGCGACAAAAGTATACAAATAGGAGATCGTTCAACAAATTGACCAGCGGTAAGTACGTTATCTCTCTAGATAAAACCATTACTACTTTTGTTTCTCGTTGAGTGCACAGCTTGTAAGGCTGTGTGATAATGGAGATTTCAATGACCAATTGCTACAGATAGTTAACTTCCCTCTTTTTTTCTCTCAGTAAAAATAAAACAAAACTGAAAGAAAATCCCAGGGGATAACATGATAATCGAAATAACAATGAAGATCAAAGGCACCAATGACAGCGCACTAAAAAAACCAATAAGAACAAATCAAAGTGCTATACATGAACAGCGACAAGTATGTGTTGCACTTAAAGTAGAGAGGAGAAAAAAGTGGAGTTGTTCGACTTTTAGTTCTCGTTCTTATGAAACTCGTCCTATAAAACCAAACAAAGGAATTGTTGTTATTGTTGTTATCGAGTTACTCCAACTTAACAATTATCCATATACACTATAAATACACTGTGACGCCTCCAAGTTATTATAATTTCTAATTTTTTTGAAGTTCCACTCAGGTTCGTGCTCTTTGATGGTAATCAGATTTCCAGTTTACTTTACCGCTAATGCATGAGTTTCTTTGCCGCTTAACCACTAAAATATATTTATACCGGGGCAAAAAAAATAAATAAAAGTTGTGACCATGCCTTTCGCCAAAAGCTCTTACTTGCTCGAAAACCTGTGTTAATTACAATCATCAGAATCATTTGAATCAATTGACATGCTCAACTCAATCCTCTCTCTGCGGTAAATCTCGAGCCCTAACACCGGCCAAATATGGCCAGGCGCTTTGCCCGAGAAAAAGCAAATCGTACTTTGTGAGTTTTCCAGTAAATTCATGTTGTGCCTTGCTACCTTAATACATGTTCTAAATTTCATTTTATACTTATCATAATGGCGAAAATAACAAAACACGACGAGACTTTTAATTCAACCTCCTTCATATGTCCAGTGCATGTATTCAGTTTATGATGCGATCACATGACTTAATTAATTCTTAACTCTTCAAGTTCAAAAGGAAAAAAAGAAGCTGGGCCCATCAACTGTCCCGCGTCCAATGCACAGTACAAGTCCAAATAAAATCCAATTTAAATTTTTCCCTGCGGCGCTATCACTAGAGCGTTCAACCCTCAATCGACAATCACTTAGTGCTTTAAGAGTATAGATCAACAAAATAATTTAATGGCCTTATCATTTTTATATTTCGACCACTGTTGCGCTCTTGGAAATGTTAAGTATGACCACATGGCAAACGAAAATGATCAGTGTTAGACTTCTTGCTGTTTCCTTTCAGCCGTTTATATTTCAAAATGACAAAATTATCACTAGTCGTGTGCAAGATCATTGATCACTCTCCTGAAGAAGTCTTAAGTGGGCATTTTGGGTAGGTGAGTGAAATCGGAGGTGTTTTGCCGATTCCTGTTGATGTAAACACCAGGGTTAAACTATAAACTCTTGCATTCAGTGTAATGTAACGTAACAAGGATCAGTTCCAGTTATTGCGCACTAAGAATAAAAAAAAATTGACGAAAAAATATCATTAGCTTTCATAAGACATAACTTTCATATGAAATGAGATTTCTTCAAGAACTGCTTACCCGGACTAATGCATCTCTAAGAACTGAATAAACTACAGGAAGCGGAAAATATACTCATTTCCTGGATTTCAACTGAATTAAAATTTTTTTTCTCAATGCATTCGGGTA
This sequence comes from Pocillopora verrucosa, assembly GCF_036669915.1. Classification (NCBI taxonomy): domain Eukaryota; kingdom Metazoa; phylum Cnidaria; class Anthozoa; order Scleractinia; family Pocilloporidae; genus Pocillopora; species Pocillopora verrucosa. Next base: position 13,049,415 of record NC_089321.1, on the reverse strand, counting down.
AGTTCTCTTCTTGAAAGTTTCCAATTAATCTTCCAATCTACTGCTACTGCATTCGTTTATTGGCTGTTTAACTACTACAGTAAGGCCCGGCACCCGCTTCTATGAATCGCTGGGTATACTTCATCGAACTTTGACGCGTCCAAGTCGAATGGGAAATCAATAACACAGAAAATTATCGTCAATTCAATAAATATTGGAATAGTCACCTTCATTATTTTTTAAACTCCGTGGTCTTTGATTGTTATATTTGTTTTTTCTCTAGAATTTTTCTGTTTCTGCATTTTCTGCACGTTTTGAATGTTTTACGTAAATTCATCATGCGTGAAGAAGGAGTACACATTGTCGATTACTTAAACTAATTTAATTTTAAAAATAACTTCTAATGAGAAAACAAACTTGAAACTCAAAATTGTTAAAATATCGCGCCATAATACGTCACGTAAATCAAATTCGTAATTTTTTTTCCACAGATGTCAAGTGTTTATGAAACACTTAACCGAGGACTACAAAGACAGAAACAAAGACAGCCATTGAACACTTTGGCATCTAACGCACTGTTAATTTACAAAACAAAAAAATCTGCAGTTGCCATAGAAAGCGAAGGAGAACATGTTCTTATGGTTACTGGTTAGCCAAACATGATTATGTGACTATTAAGCATGCATTGGTAATAATGCACACTTTTGTAGACGAGAATAATAGGATAATCTTGTGGTTTTCCCAATAAATAAGACTTGTGGATTTCACTGCCGCATATCTTTAATAACAACGATCAGATAAACAATTGTTACAAGGGAGACTAATGTTTAATGATTGTTTGCCCAAGTTTATAACAGCGAAAACTTCGTTTTTAGCCGGTTTGTTCGCAGTGGAACCAATGGGCCAAAGAAAGGTCCAAATCTTATTGAAAGCACTGTTACTTAGAGGCAACGTTTATTAACTGAACTAAATGTCAAAGTAAAGGGAGGCAAGTTTCTTAAAACTACTATGGTGCTGCTTCAGTGGAGAGTATAACAAAATGATTTCCTTTTAATCAACTTTGTTGATAATTCAAATTGGCCACCGTAAAAAGATTCAAAGACCGACAACTCGAGCGTTAGCCCCTCCTCAGACGTTTCCGGTAAACCCTCAAAAAATTGCACATTTAATTAGGAAAAATCGCGCATATAACTATCCGTAAAAACCGCGCATTTCCACCCTGTTTTGTTGTTGTTGTCAATCTGTCACTGTCTGGTAAAATTGTACTAAGATGCTTAGGGTTTGCAATCAAGAGATATAATAAGACTTTAATGCGAAATTCCATTTCACTTTTAAAACTGCGGCTCTGAGGAAAGAACCATGGCATGAATTGAACTGCGATAACCGCACGATGACTGTCAAAATTTAACTTCTATGGCGATTGAAAGTAACAGAAAGATGAAGCGTATAAACGGTCACGCAGAAAAGTCACTGTTTACTTCAGCAATAAACCACACTTTCTATTGGTTAACCGGCGCAATAAACCACGCGTTAGATGTTGGGAGAACATGAGAACATAAATGACCTCCCCATACATAAATGACCTCCCTAATGCCTCTGAATTAACAGACCCTCTGCTTTTCGGCGATGACACCAGTATCTTCTATTCTCACTCAAACCCAAATTGCTTAGAATTCGTACTTAACGATGAACTCCAAAATATTGATGTTTGGCTAAAATGCAATACGTTCTCAGTTAATATAAAGAACATCTACAGTACTAGAACAGCCAGTAATTATCAAACGCATTTGTGCCGTACAAATCTCAGGCGATTTCTCAATTCTCTACCAAGGTCCTAAAAATTTGGAACTCTATTCCTGTTTCAGTCACTCGTTCGTCAAACCTTCTTAGTTTTAAGACGAAAATACAAGAGTTTTTCCTTAAATAATGACTGAATTGGCCTAGCCGCACATTCGCAGCACTTTTAATTTCTTTACTTTATTTAATAATATAAGCGAGGTAGCTCTCCCGCAAGCCCGGTGGCTTCCTGGGTCTCCTCGCCTTCTAGCTATAACCGCTGTAAAATAATTTTTTTGTATTGTGTAAATAAGGCAAGTAAAAGATGACGATGATGATGATGATGATTTAAAGCCACAAGCCGGAGACAAAACTACACAAATGGGGAGGTCGTTGCACAGATAGAGCAACGGTAACTACGTCATGTTTCTATATAAAACGATCCCTACTTTTGTTTCTCGTTTAGTGCCCAGAAAATCGAGATTGTTAAAATAGAGTGCTTGTCAATAACAAACTGACGTAAATAAAAATCGTTACGTTAACATGCAAACACTTAACCGAGGACTACGAAGACAGAAACAAACATAGCCATTGAACACTTAGGTGTCTAACTGTTTATTGAAAAAAATTAAATTGCAATTGCTGTGAAAACCAGAACAGGAGAAAATGACTTTTTTTTGAGGAGAAATCGACGGCTCGACGAGTGTTTACGATCCGATAAGTAACACGAGTCGTGGGAACAGTTAGAATTCACTGGCTGACTGATTTATCCAATTACCCTAATATGAAACATTATTAGTGGAATGCATCAGTAATAATAAAAAAACTTCGTAGACGAGAATAACAGATTAGTCCTAAGGTTTTTCAAATAAATAGAACTGTTGGAATTCATTACCAAATATCTTTAATTTCACCCAATGAAAAAAGGAGCCGAGAAAAACCAAGATCACAAAATATACGTTCTACGTTGCCACTGATTAGCCAATTGAAAGTATGCAGACCTTGTGTACAAAGGAAATCAACGTTTAGCAGAATCTACCTGGTCATCTTATTTATTTCAACTTCACGAGTGTGCATAAACTTTAAGAGGGCCATGAACGCATAGAGGGAGGGGTCCGGTAAAGTGATTAACCTGCGCCTCCCCATCGCACCCGTTCTCAAGGGGTACACAAGAAATATTTTTTCCTTTTTCCTTAAATAGTAACAATAAAACATTGCCGAACAAATAATCAGCTTGTCTGGCTGTTTTGGTGGTCGTTTAAACTGTAGAATCGCAAGATGAACAAGAAAGAGATTAGAATGGATACTGTCAGTCTGTAGTTCACTATAATCTATTATATTCTCTATTCATCTTGTCTGTGAGACAAGACCGAATGCCACACAAATTGACAGACCGTAACCACGTTATCTTTCTAGGTAAAGCTATTTCTACTTTTGTTTCTCGTTTAGTGCACAGCTTGTAAGGCTGTGTGATAATGAAGATTTCTATAATCCATTGCCTCAAATACCGGTTGTAATCTTTCCTTTTTTTCTCCCTCCGTGAAAATAAAAAAATAAAAAAATAAAAAAATTAAAAAAAAGAATAACTTAGATCACAAAAAATGTGATCACAAAAAAGGACCGGAGACTGAGAGGCTTGTTTCCAATTGCAAGCAGAAGAAAACTCTGTAAACAATAAGCAACTGTGAGTCAAAAAGTGATGTACGGAGGGAAAACGATAGAATCCGCCTTGGCCAGGAGAACAAAGGTTTGGAACGTAGCATCAAAATTTGAGAACGTTTCCGTACATGTCCATGTGGAAATTTGATACTCACATGATATTTCCTTGTATTATTTTTGTACCCTGCTTGCTGAAAGTGTTTAATATGCGAGTTTGGATGGTTACCAACATTCTGGATCTTTCTGTGACTTTTTGGAAGCTTTCAAACAAACTCACAAAGTAAGACCTGAAACACCTCGCGATCTTGAAGAGTTCGTTTGGGCAACTTTTACCCATTTCCAGCAAAAAACAAAAAAGATCTTGAGTTTCCGAGAACATACTGACCTAAATGTCAGTAACTAGTAACTCTATGTCCTTTCAGAGGACCTTTTGGGAAACTCAGGCAGCAGGTTTGCATGTCAGCAAATGAAAGATTTGATCAGAAATAAAACGAGCAGATAAACAACTGTAACAAAGAAGACTAATATTAATTTTAATGATTGTTTGTCGAAGTTTAACACCGAAAACTTTGTTTGAAGCCATTTTGTTCTCAGTGGAACTACAGAGTCAACCAGAAAGAAATCGTTTTTCAAACTATCCTCCAGCGGGTGCTTTACCAAGTTAGCCACGTACTCCAAATCTTATTAAAAACTCTGTAATACTTAGACGCGATATATATTAACTAAACTAATTGTTATAATAAAGAGAGGCAAGTTTCCAAAAACTAATGTGGCGCTTCGTCGGTGGAAGTAAAGATATAAAAATATATATACATTTTTTTTCCTTTAATCAACTAAGATTATATTTCGAATTGGCCACCTTAAAGAGTTTCAAAGGCTGATAACTCGAGCGTTAGTCCCTCCTCAGACGTTTCCGGTAAACCCTCAAAAGAAACATAAATATTTGCATATTAAATTAAGTAAAAACCGCGCAGACACTCAAAAGAATAATCAATCAAACAAATGGCTTTGGGCATGCTAGTTTTCATCGTCGATTTTACACTCTTACAAGCCACGCTTTACCCTTCTCACTTTCATTATAGATATTATTTTACAAAAAAAATTGAGTTGTTGGCATTCAGTTTGAAAAATGTATTTTTTTCAAACTGAAAAAAAGTGCGTAATTTTTTTCCAAGCATTGACCTCCGCGAGATGTTGTTACAATAAAAGACTAATTTACCTAAAAAATAAAAGTATTTTCCTAACTCCAAGTGTATTCGATACATAAATAAAAGTTAACAGAAACAAATACAACGGTTATTTATCGCAGAAATGTCTGATTAAGCAGCGCCGTTGCTTTTCTTAACTTTATGAGGTGGATTGCTCACGAATTTTCTTTATCTTCTCAAATTATAGTCCAAAGTGCAAGCGAAATGCGAGCCTCGAATACCAAAACAAGAAAAAACAAAACAAACAAATTGCTGTTAACAGATTGGTATTTGATACTTCTTTATGTATTTTTGTTTGTTTTCTCCCTTTTATACTTCGCGTACAGTGCGCAACTTGTAAGACTATTCGGAATTAAATTGAGAACTACAGAGATTTAGTAACACAGCCAACTGCATTCACTTTTTTTTCAGACGGAGAAAGGTAAGCAAACTGAGAATTTATACGAAGTAAAATTTAAATAATCTCAGTTCCCTTTTGATTTTGATGAGAATATACCCGGATACCCGGATACCCGGAGGGATTGTGGAAACAGCTTTTGGCTCTGGTTGTGTCTCTCAAAGAAATGAAGGTTTACTCTGAATAAATCATGACATGCCTTGAAGTGAAGTGTTGCTGAATATTCAAAGAAGCCCTATATTTTGTCGCACCGGCGACGAGAATCAAACAAACAACTAAGAATGCTCACCAATACAGTACAACAAAACGTCCAATAGGAGATTTTTCAATCAAAAGCTTTCACTCGGAAAAACTCTAAAGCTCTGAACCCCTTGGTGTTGCTATTCAAGACTAATTTACCTAAAAAACAAAAGTATTTCCCCAACCCCAAGAGTGTATTGTATACATAAATAAAAGTTAACAGAAACAAATACAAGGGTTCCGATCTATGGTATCGTCTGGGAATGTAAAGGAAATAGAAAATTATTCACATTCCTGAACGATGCCGTAGATCTACGGTTGCATGGAATGAAAAAAGAAATACAACAGCTCAAGGTCTGTTATACATTTATACTAGAATGCGTAAATCAGTCTTACGTAATTGAATGTACTCTAAAAAAATGAAATAAAAAATACGGAGCGTTTAACTGGGTACATTTTTATCACATATACATACATATCCAATGTGGACTGCAAAGAGTAAATATTGAAACACCATCAAAATAAAAGTTACTAAGGTTCATTATCATAAGTAACTAATAAATTATCTTCATCCCTCTTCCACTCCTCAAAAATGAAAACAAAATGATTAATTACAATGAGGTTTGCAAAATCATCTCAATCCCTCAATCAAATGATATGGAGAACCTACAGATCTGATGGCTGAAGAGAGCATAATTTTTCCGAGTATTGACCCTCCAGGTGTTGCTATGATGCAAGACTAATTTACCTTAAAAAACAAGAGTATTCTCCTAACTCCAAGTGTATTCAAAAAATAAAATTTAACAGAAACAAATACAAGGGTTATTCATCGCAGAAATGTCCGATAAAGCAACGTTGTTTTTGTAGCTACGTTTCTTTATGAGGCTGCTTGTTGACTAACGATGAAAAGTTCAGACGAATTTCGATCACGTTTGGAAGAAACGAAGCAAACTAGATCGATGTCAATTTTAATAGCCACGCAGAGTCTGATTTAGTGGAGAAAAAAATGGACTGATATGATGACTGATTGCTTTCATCAACACCCTTTCTAAAACAAAACTTATGGTTCATACACAAAGGCGACTGTTTCATCAGGGTTTCTATACAAGAGGAAACTGATGAAAGAACGAGGCACCGGGCCGAGTGCTTTTATTGTATTCGAGTTTTTAGAAACCCTGATGAAACACAAAGCCCGAGTTTATGGAATGGCTTCTCCAAAGGCTCTAGTTTATTAGTAATAAACACAAAAGCAAAATAAAAATCATGCTTTTATTCAGTGTTTGCTTTGTTTTGTTTCATTAAGCTGTTGAAACATGAACAGATCTGCTAGTCAGTGTGATGAAATGTTTCTGTGTTTTTTTACAAGAGCAGCTTTTCAATTAGAGGCAGTCTCACTTTAAGTTCATTTTACCTAGTGAAAAAGATACAAGGTAAAAAAAAAAAAACAAAACAGGTGGCGGCATCATATTGTTCCTTGAGCTGCTACACACTAGAGATGAAAGGCTCGAGCAAATAAACTTTGGAAGACACCTGAAATAAATCTATGTTCTCGAAACCTAGGTGTGAAAAAAAGTGAAAAAAGTGAAAATAATTTTCATTAACAACCGCAACCTATTATCTTTGTGTTACTTCTAACTCTGAGAAGACAACCGCCATTGCCCACCCTCCCCCCCTTAACTTAAACAGATAATATGAAATTTTATGTGGGAAAAAAAGAAAAAAAGCGAAGAAAAAAGATAAACGATTTTTGCCGCTGTTGTCTCTCTCAAGCAATGAAGAGTTGCCGTTAACCAATCATATTTAATACACGATTCAACGTAAGGTTGTGAGATCTTACATGTCTATCATCAGATTTATTTACCTCAGGAAAACAAAACATTCGTAATAAAAACATATATATACAACGTGAAAATAAAGCGCCGAGACGTTCGAAATACCTAGCGCTAGAAACCGTTAGAGAAGGTAACGCTTTAAACGGATCAGTTGAGATGGAATAGCTTAGTCATTTGCGAAATTCAATTTACACCAGTCCATTCTGGCATGAGTAATGTGGCAAGATTTCTCTCTCAGTCACTGGGATTCAATTCATAGCTTCTCACTTAGAATTCAGTATACCAAGCTACAGTACGGTTCTTTTTAAACCCTTGGCGCTAAAGGAGCGAATCGTAACTATTTGAAGCAAAGATTTCTTAATGATTTCACCTAGCTACATTAGTAACTTAATGTCCATTTAGTCGTGTTATGTTTATTTCCATAGATCGAATTCTTCATTAATTTTGGACCGTCCCAGGGGGCGCATGTTGTCTACATTAGGAGCTCGTTCATTTTATGCTTCTGTCCCCACACTGTGGAACTCAGCCTCCCAGCAAATATTCGGGAAATAACATCACTCAGCATTTTTAAGGAAAAACTTAAGTCACATCTTTTAATTTAGCTTACGAAAAATAACTTTTCTCGGGGATGGTCAATTATGTATAATTATTTAGCATAAGGTTTTATAAATATTTCTTACAATTCATCATTGTTACTGTATTTTTATATATATTTTTAAATTCATGTAAAGCGCCTTTGATCATTTTTATGTTACAAGGTGCTATATTAAGTGAATAAATAATAAAACCATAAAAACTGTAAATAAACACCTTCAAGTTATTATGATTTTCATTTGTTTTAAAGTTCCACTCAGCTTCGTGCTCTTTGATGGTATTCAGATTTCCAGTTTACTTTACGGCTAGCGCACGAGTTTCTTTGCCGCTAAACCACTCAAATCAGTCTCTAAACCATAAACTTTTAAAAAAAATCTACCTGACCAAAATAATTAAAAGTTGTTACCAGACCTTTAGCCAAAAGCTCTTACTTGCTCGAAAACCTGTGTTAATCAGAATCATCTGAATCAATTAGATATCTTTGGTTATTTAGACTAAACCTTCGTTGCAGGCATATAATCAATGTAATCATGTTGGCCTACCAAATCCCTAGTTACTTCAAGTTGTTGGAGACCAATTCCGCGAGTTAGAAAGTAAAAACACAAAGTCTTTTAAATTCGCTGAATTTTTCTTTTCCTAGCTACCTTCCGCCCCATGCTCTTCAACAGGTGTTGTAATTTCCCGTTTATTACACTTCTAGTCCATACGTTTATTTGCCGTGTTCCAAAAAGTTTAACCGGAAAGCGATCCAATGAGCGTCAATATTAAAAAGGTCAATAGAAATCTTTGAGAAGAAAAAACAGATGTCTCCCAGGGATGCACGAACTCCAGAAAGTTTACGTCGCTTTCTAGGGTTCACGAGACGCCACCGGTTTTTTCTGGAACGCCCAACTGACTGCGCAAGTAAAGAGGGACTCGCATGTGGTGTAATTCACAGCAGAGAGGGCTTGCAACCAAGTTATATGACAAATTTCAGTTATACAGCATATAATGAAATCACGTTGTAGCTGCGACATAAAAGTGGTTTTATCACCCGAATGACCGATGCCTTTCGTGTTCTTTTCTCACCCCTAGTGGGTGGGGGATGATGCCTTGTTTCCAATGCTTTCAATCTTGGATATCCTGCACTTCTCCATTTCCTATATTCAGCAAATTCTAGCAAATTGTCCACCATTTATAACTGTTCAGGTAGCTTCTATAGGTGTTGTGTGTCCTTTAAAAAAGCAAATCGTACTTTCTGTGCTTTTTAGTAAATTCTTATAGTGCTTTACTACCTTAGTATATGTTCTAAATTCCATTTTATACTTATCCACTTGATAATGGCGAAAATAAGATACAACGAGACTTTTAATTCAAACTCCATCATATGTCTAGTACATGCATTCAGTGTATGATACGATCACATCATAAGAAACAGGACTTCTTTCTAAACTTGCCAATTCTTAAAATTCAAAAGGAAAAACAGAAGCGGGGCCCATCGACTGTTCCGCATCCAATGCACAGTTCTAGTCCAAACATATCAAATTTAAATTTTCCTTGCGGCGCTATCACTAGAGCGTTCAACCTTCAATCGAGAAGTAAAGCTTACAAGGTGCTTTAAGAGTACAGATCAACAAAATAATCCAATGGCCTTATCATTTTTATATTTTGACGACTGTTGCGCTTTGGAAAAGTTACGTATGACCATATGGCAAATGAATATGTGTGATGCAACGTAACGAGGATCAGTTCCGGTAATTGCGCACTAAGAATAACAAAATTTGACGAAAAAATATCATTAGCTTTCATAAAAAAAAGAAAATAAAAAGGCCGGAAATAACTTTCATATGAAATGAAATTTCTTCAAGAATTGCTTACCCGGAATAATGTATCTCTTAGAACTGAAAAAACTACAGGAAGCGGAAAGTATACTCATTTCCTGGATTTCAATTGAATTAGAATTTTTTTTTTTTTCATAAGGGTAAGTTCTCTTCTTAAAAGTTTCCAATTAATCTTTCAATCTACTGCTACTGCATTCGTTTATTAGCTGTTTAACTACTGCAGTAAAACCCGGCACCCGAATTTGTGAATCGCTGGGTATACTTCACCGGACTTTGACACGTCCAAGTCGAATGAGAAATCAACAACACAGAAAATTATCGTCAATTCAATATTGGAGTAGTCACCTTTATTTTTCAAATTCCGTGGTCTTTGATTGTTAGATTTGTTCTTTCTCCGGAATTTTCCTGTTTCTGCATGTTCTGCACGTTTTGAATGTTTTACGTAAATTCATCATGCGTGAAGAAGGAGTACACATTGTCGATTACTTAAAATAATTTACACTGGTAACTTTGTGCTAGCCTCAGAAATCAAATAATTTTGGACACGTAAAACACCAGCAGTTCTTCTCGACTTCTAGTGAGAAAACAAACTTGAAACTCAAAACTGTTAAAATATCGCGTCATAAGACGTCACGTAAATCAAATTCGGAAATTTTGCACAGATGTTAAGTGAAATGAAACGCCTAACCGAGGACTACAAAGACAGAAACAAAGACAGCCATTGAACACTGTGGGTTCTAACTTACTGTTAATTTATAAAACAAAAAAACCTGCAGTTGCCGTAGAAAGCGAAGAAGAACGTGTTCTTACGGTTACTGGTTAGCCAAAATATGAGCAAGTGACTTTTTAGAATGCATCAGTAATAATGCACACTTCTGTAGACGAGAATAATAGGATAATCCTGTGGTTTTCCCATTAAATAAAACTTGTGGAGCTAATGGGCCAACGAGAGGGAAATTGTTTTTCATGTTATTCTCCGTCGGTTGCTTTAGCGAGGCAGCCACGCACTTCAAATCTTATTGAAAGCACTGTTACTTAGAGGCAATATTTATTAACTGAACTAAACGTCAAAGTAAAGAGGAGCAAATTTCTGAAAACTACTATGGTCCTTCAGTATAACAAAATAATTTCCTTTTAGTCAACTTTGTTGATAATTCGAATTGGCCACCGTAAAGAGATTCAAAGACCGACAACTTAAGCGTTAGGCCCTCCTAAGACGTTTCCGGTAAACCCTCAAACATAAGAAATATTGCACATTTAATTAGGAAAAATCGCGCATACAACCATCCGTAAAAACCGCGCATACACTCGTTATTTCCACCCTGTTTTGTTGTTGTTGTCAATCTGTCGCTGTCTGATAAAATTACACTAAGATGCTTAAATAAAGTAAAATTAAATAAAATTTGTTAAAAGACAATCAAGAAATGAAAGTGAATATCCTACTGATCGAGTATATTTGCTCTACCTAAAGCAAACAGACATATCCACCGTGTAATGCACAGTGTGAATAGCGAAAAACTTTAAGATTAAAATTATTTAAAAGGTAATAGATAACTTACCTGGAAATAAATTCAGCACTAAAATGGAAAGAAAATTATAATTGTTAGAGACTTGTAGTTCTCGTTCTCAAAAAACCCATCCTTATTTTGTTGAAGATAATCTTGAACAAAATATTTCCATTGTTGGTATTGAGTTGTTTCAATTAAAATTGGAAAAAACATCCATACACACGATTTAAAACGTATAGAGTTACCCCGGCGCGAGTTAACCCAGCTAAACACGCCTCTTTTGCAGGCGCTGAGATATTGCACAGCGCCTAATTTATACCTTAAATTCGGAATAACCGCATTTTTTCTAGTCAGGTAAAAGGCAACTCTTACATTTTTAAGTTCTTAGTACAATATACGTACGTTATACAGGAAAATATATATTGTAAATTTTGATTTACCATGGTCCTGCCGAAAACTTCCACAATCAAAAAGATATAACAATATTCTTATGCGAAATTTCTTTTCCCTTTTAAAACAGCTAGCTCTGAGGAAGAACCATGGCATGAAAGGAACCGCGATAACTCTTAATCTGTGATAACTGTCAATATTTAACTTCTATGCCAATTGGAAGTAACGGAAAGGTGAAGCGTATAACCGGTCACGCATAAAAGTCACTGTTTACCGCCGCAATAAACCACGTGGGAGATGTTGGGAGAACATGAGAAAAGCTGTTATGTCACATGCCGGAGACAAACGTACACAAATGGGAGGTCATTGTACAAATAGAGCAACGTTAACTACGTTATCTTCCTCGATAAAACCATCCCTACTTTTGTTTCTCGTTTAGTGCACAGCTTGTTAGGCTGTATGATAATAAAGATTTCTATGATCCATTGCCAGGATGGTTACCTTCCTTCTTTCACTCCATCAGTGAAAATAAAACAAAACTGAAAAAAATAATCCATATGGACTGTGTAAAATCTCGGCTTTCGTGTGCTACCTGGAAGACTTTGTGCCGGCAATGAAGATTTCTACAAGTTATTAGCACAGATAATTACCTTCCCACTTCTTAAACCGCTCTGAAAAGGAAAACAGATGAAGAATTACGATTGGGTATAAAAATATATCCGAGCAGCCGCTGATTTTACGAGAACCCTACGACACATGAGCGCTGAATCCCCTATAAGCTTATTAAACGGATGTAGACCATGTTTAAAAGTTTAAACGAGGAGGAATTGATAGTCAGCAGAGTCACAAGAGTCAGTTTATCAAATCAAACTTGGTGAGCGTACATAAGCCATAGTAGGGCTATGCATAAAGACTTTTACAAGACAAACAGTAACTACATTATCTTTCTAGATAAAACCGTCCCTACTTTTGTTTTTCGTTTAGTGAACAGCTTGTAAGGCTGTGAAAATTAAACAAAATTGAAAAATATCTCTAATTTCACCCTGTGAAAAAAAGGAAAAAAACAAAAAATGTGTTCTGCGCCTCGAGGCAGGAGACTGAGAGGTTTGTTTCCAATTGCTAGCAGAAGAAAACTCCGTAAACATTAAGCAACTGTGAGTCAAAAAGTGATGTACGAAGGGAAAAAATAGAATCTTCCTTGGCCAGGAGAGCAAAGGTTTGGATTGTAGCATCAAAATATGAGAACGTTTGTGAACAAATGCAATTGGAAATTTGATACGCATGTGATATTACCTTAAACGGTTTTTGGAGCCTGCGTGCTAAAAGTGTTTGGCAATATGCGATTTTGGATGGTTACCACCATTCTTGATCTTTCTGTGACTTTTTAGAAGCTTTCAAATTAACTCACATGGTGAGACCTAAAACACCTCGCGATTTTAAAGAGTCTTTTTGGACTACTTTCACTCACTTCCAGAAAAAGCGGAGAAAAGAGTCTGCGTTTCCGAAAACAAACTGACTTCAATTTCGGTAACCAGTAACTCTGTGTCCTTTCAGAGGACCTTTTGTGAAGCTCAGACAGCAGGTTTTCATGTCAGCCAGTGTAAGATTTTGATCAGAAATAAAACGATCAGACAAACAGTTCTTACAAAGGGGACTAACATTTAATGATTGTTTGCTGAAGTTTAACACCGAAAACTTCGTTTGAAGCCAGTTTGTTCTCATTGGGACTAATGGGCCAACCAGAAGGAAATCATTTTTCGCATCATCCTCCGGCGGGTACTTTATTGAGGTAACCACGTAATTCAAATCTTATTGAAAGCACTGTAATACTTAGAGGATACATTTATTAACTGAACTAAGCATTAAAGTAAAGGGGGGCAAGTTTCCAAAAACTATTGTGGTGCAGGGTCGGTAGAGGATATAAAAGAAGTATGTTTTCCTTTAAATCAACTAAGTTGATGTTTCGAATTGGCCACAGTAAAGAGTTTCAAAGGCTGATAACTCGAGCGTTAGCCCCTCCTCAGACGTTTCCAGTAAACCCTCAAAGGAAACATAATATATTTGCACATCAAATTAGGTAAAAACCGCGCATACACTCATAAAAAAAAATAATCAATCAAACAAACGGCTATGGGCAGGTTAGTTTTCATGGTCGTTTTACACCTCTTATAAGCTACGCTTTACCCTTTTCACTTAATAAATATATTATTTTACAAAAAAATTGGAGTCGTTGGTATCCAATTTGGATCCATATCGATTATAAACTTGGAAGAATCTGTGTCAATGAAGATTTCTATGATTTATTAGCACAGGTAACTACCTTTCATATCGTCTAAAATCGGACATGTTTGAAAAGAAAACAAAATGAGAAATTACGACATGAAAGTTCATCCAGGCCCGTGCTGAGTTTACGAGAACACTCCCAGATAAGAGAGCTAAATTATCGCTTAGAAGAGATACAGACCGGCAAGGTGTAAAGGAGAGGAACTAATAAAGTCGGTAGAGTCTATAAAGCCAAGTTATTGTACGAATCACAAGGATGCCATGCATGCTAAGACAGAGAGGGGTAGGGTGAGTAACTTTCACCGCTCACCTTTTAAAAGGCCTGGGAGACTTAAGTCACTGAGCGTATTTCAAGTCAGTAACATTTGGAGGTAAAACTACTGATCACTTGTAATTTCACGTAAACTACTCTTCAAAAACTAAAGTTTAAATAGTTCAAAATCAAAATAACTAACGATTGAAAAGTTTTAGAGATCTAGTTCCTAAGTAAGCTGAAAATAAACACAAGTTTACAAAGTCAACATAGTCACTTCGTCGATTTCAAATTCGTGAACACATATCACAAATTGGAAAGATACTCATAAAAGGATGGAGGCTATCCATAAAAGGATAAGCACTTAAAAGAGGTGGGGGAGGGGAGGGGGGGGGAAAGTGGGTTGAGTAACTTGTACCATATCAATATCCCGTTTTCATAACCCCGAGGGACTTAAGTCACTGATCGCAGCATTTTATTTCCGTTACATGCAATGCACGCTAAAAAAAGTTAGAATTTTCTACCAAGGAAATATTGCACATCGAATAGCTGTAAAAGACCTTTAGCTCCTAAGTAAGCTGACAAAATACGGCATTTCAACTGCATAGATATTTTATCGTAGTGCATTCGGCTTAAAGCTTATCAGGAAAGTTTCGAATTTATCTTTCAATTTATTGCTACTCTATTCGTTTAAAAGCTGTTAAGCGGCAGAAATCCTGCACAAACAGCAAAATACTCCTAATCGTGGGAATAAAAGCGTGCGCATGTATGGCGCAAACCTCTCACGAGCCCGAGAAGTGATTTCCAATTTTCAAGACAAGAAAAAAAAAAACGTGTTCTGTTTGTTTGCTTTTTTGTTTTGTATGTTCATTTAGTTTAGTTTAGTTTTGTTTTTTTTCATGTATTGCACTCCAACTAGAGGATAAAGTTGTTCTACTTATAGTTCTCGTTCATAACAAACTCATTCTATAAAATTAAACAAAAGAATTTCTATTTTTGTTATCGACTCACTCCAATTAAATGCGCCGATAATGAAGATTTCTATAATTTATTAACACAGATAATTATCTTCCAACCTCTTCCTACAGGCTTAAAAAAAAAAAAAAATTAAGAGTTACCATCGGGTATGAAAATACATCCGAGCCCCGCTGATTTTGTGATACGGATAAGTATATAAGCATATAAAACGTATATGTTGTCACGTACAAGCATTGAAAACGGATTTACATCATGTTTAAAAGGCAAGGAGTTAATAGTCAGCAGGGTCACCAAAGTCAAGTTATCCAATCAAACTTGGTTAGCGTACATAAACCATAATAGAGCTATGCATAAAGACTTTAACAAATAGAAAAAACGGTAACTACGTTATCTTTCTGGATAAATCCATCCGTACTTTTGTTTCTCGTTTAGTGCACAGCTTAAGCTTGTAAGGCTGTGTGCTTATGAAGATTTCTATAATCCTCTGCCACAGACAGTTTACTTTCCTCTTTTTCTCCCTCGGTGAAAATAAAACAAAACTGGAAAAAAAATCCACGCAGACTTTTTACAATCTCTGCTTCCATGTGTTACTTGGTAGACTTTGAGCCGATAATGAAGATTTCTATAATTTATTAGCACAGATAATTACCTTTGTTCCTCTTTAGAAGGTCTGAAAGAAGAAAAAACAATAAAGAATTACCATCGGTTATAGAAATACATCCGAGCTTAAGCTGATTTTATGCGAACACTACTACACAATAGCGCTGAGTTGTCACGTATAAGTTCATTGAGAGCATGTGGAACATGTTTAAAAGGGAAGGAATTAATAGTCAGCAGAGTCAAGTTATCCAATCAAACTTGGTAAGCGTACATTAACCATCATAGGGCTTTGCATAAAGACTTTTATAAAGAGTAAAACGGTAACTACGTTATCTTTCTAGATAAAATTATCCGTACATTTACAAGAAAAAAAAAACCTTGGATCACAAAAAATGTGTTCTGCGCTTCGAGGCAGGAGACTGAGAGGTTTGTTTCCAGTTGCAAGCAGAAGAAAACTCCGTAAACATTAAGCAACTGTGAGTCAAAAAGTGATGTACCAAGGGAAAAAATAGAATCTCCCTTGGTCAGGAGAGCAAAGGTTTAGTTCGTAGCATCAAAATTTGAGAACGTTTGTGAACAAATGCACTTGGAAATTTGATACGCATATGATATTACCTTAAATTGTTTTTGGAGCCCGCGTACTAAAAGTGTTTAGCAATATGCGATTTTGGATGGTTACCATCATTCTTGATATTTCTGTGACTTTTTAGAAGCTTTCAAACAAACTCACAAGGTGAGACCTAAAACACTTCGCGATTTTAAAGAGCCTTTTTGGACTACTTTCACTCATTTCCAGCAAAAAGCGGAAAAAAGAGTCTGCGTTTCCGAAAACATACTGACTTCAATTTCGGTAACCAGTAACTCTGTATCCCTTCAGTGGACTTTTTTGAGAAGCTCAGGCAGCAGGTTTTCATGTCAGCCAGTGTAAGATTTTGATCAGAAATAAAACGATCAGATAAACAATTCTTACGAAGGGGACTAACATTTAATGATTGTTTGCTGAAGTTAAACACCGAAAACTTCGTTTGAAGTCAGTTTGTTCTAATTGGGACTAATGGGCCAACCAGAAGGAAATCATTCTTCGCATCATCCTCCGGCGGGTACTTTATTGAGGTAACCACGTAATTCAAATCTTATTGAAAGCACTGTAATACTTAGAGGATACATTTATTAACTGAACTAAGCATTAAAGTAAAGGGGGGCAAGTTTCCAAAAACTATTGTGGTGCAGGGTCGGTAGAGGATATAAAAGAAGTATGTTTTCCTTTAAATCAACTAAGTTGATGTTTCGAATTGGCCACTGTAAAGAGTTTCAAAGGCTGATAACTCGAGCGTTAGCCCCTCCTCAGACGTTTCCGGTAAACCCTCAGAGGAAACATAATATATTTGCACATCAAATTAGGTAAAAACCGCGCATACACTCATAAAAAAAAAATAATCAATCAAACAAACGGCTATGGGCAGGTTAGTTTTCATGGTCGTTTTACACCTCTTATAAGCTACGCTTTACCCTTTTCACTTAATAAATATATTATTATCCAAAAAAATTGGAGTCGTTGGTATCCAATTTGGATCCATATCGATTATAAACAATGCCGGCTTTAGTTTGCTACTTGGAAGAATTTGTGTCAATGAAGATTTCTATGATTTATTAGCACAGGTAATTATCTTTCATATCGTCTAAAAACAGACATGTTTGAAAAGAAAACAAAATGAGAAATTACGACATGGAAGTTCATCCAGGCCCGTGCTGAGTTTACGAGAACACTCCCAGAAGAGAGAGCTATATTATCGCTTAGAAGAGATACAGACCCGCAAGGTGTAAAGGAAAGGAACTAACAAAGTCGGTAGAGTCTGTAAAGCCAAGTTATTATACGAATCACTAGGATGCCATGCATGCAAAGACGGAGAGGGGTAGGGTGAGTCACTTTCACTGCTCACTTTTTAAAAGGCTTGGGAGACTTAAGTCACTGAGCGTATTTCAAGTCAGTAACATTTGAAGGTAAAACTACTGATCACTTGTAACTTCACGTAAGCTACACTTCAAAAACTAAAGTTTAAATGGTTCAAAATCAAAATAACTAACGATCAAAAAGTTTTTAGAGATCTAGTTCCTAAGTAAGCCGAAAATAAACACAAGTTGAGGTGGGGGGGGAGGGGGGGGGGAGTGATTTGAGTAACTTGTACCATATCAATCTCCCGTTTTCATAAACCTGAGGGACTTAAGTCACTGATCGCAGCATTTTATTTCCGTTACATGTAATGCACGTTAAAAAAAGTTAAAATTGTCTACAAAGGAAATATTACAAATCGAATAGCTGTTAAAGACCTTTAGCTCCTAAGTAAGCTGATAATATACGGCATTTCAACTGAATAGATATTTTATCGTAGTCCATTAAGCTTATCAGGAGAGTTTCGAATTTATCTTTCAATTTACTGCTACTCTATTTGTTTAAAAGCTGTTAAGAGGCAAAAATCCTGCACGAACAGCATAATACTTTTAATCGTGGGAATAAAAGCGTACGCATGTATGGCGCAAGCCTCTCACGAGCCTGAAAAGTGATTTCCAATTTTCAAGACATGAAAAAAAAAAACGTGTTCTGTTTGTTTGCTTTCTTGTTTTGTATGTTTATTTTGTTTTGTTTTGTGCTGTTTTTTTTCCCCTGTATTGCACTTCAACTAGAAAGAAGAGGATAAAGTTGTTCTACTTATAGTTCTCGTTCATAACAAATTCATCCTATAAAATCAAACAAAAGAATTTCTATTTTTGTTATTGACTTACTCCAATTTAAATGCGCCGATAATGAAGATTTCTATAATTTATAAACACAGATAATTACCTGCCAACCTCTTCGCAAGGTCTGAAAAAAAAAAATAAGAGTTACCATTGGGTATGAAAATACATCCGAGCCCCCGCTGATTTTGTGAGACGGATAAGCTTATAAGCGTATAAAACGTATATATTGTCACGTAAAAGCATTGAAGACGGATTTACATCATGTTTAAAAGGGAAGGAATTAATAGTCAGCAGAGTCACCTGAGTCAAGTTTTTCAATCAAATCTGGTGAGCGTACATAAATCATAATAGGGCTATGCATAAAGACTTTAACAAATATTAAAACGGTAACCACGTTATCTTTCGTGACTCGAATCAGTCTCTGAACCATAAATTTAAAAAAATTAAATGGCCAAAAGATTGAAATTTGTAACCAGACCTTAAGCCTAAAGCTGTTACTGGCTCGAAAACCAGTGTTACTCACCTTCATCAGCATCATCAGACGTGGTCGACTCCATCTTCTCTCTGTTATAAATTTCAACCTAAAAACAAGCCAAATTTGAAAAGAAACATGATTCTGTTAGCAATAGACAGAAAAGGAATGATTTACCCTTTTCTGAAATGGCACCGAATTATAGTTACCACATTGGTCAAATCAAAAGATTACCTCCATTCACAAAACTGTAACACTTTTCCAACTAGATCCCAGTTTCCGTATGAATGTCTTAATTGCCCGTTTTGTGTCGGTTTCGTTTGCTTGTTTGTTTTTTCTAGTTTTTATCTTAGAATGGTTAATCCAACCTAACAGTCCAGAGTCATACGAATAAATAAGAAAAATGATACAAGAGTGTGCAAATAAAAGTACAAGATATTAGATAACTATAATTATTTAGACTATACCTCTGTAGCAGGCATACAATAAACAATTACTGGATGAGGTTTTTGTGATATCCAGAATTATCAAGGTAGAGGATATGATTTTGAAAAAAACAACAACAAAAAAATATGCGTTTAATCGATGCTCTCCGAGGTTAACAGGCGCCGAGATATTGTCATAATGCCTGATTTATGCTATTATTTCAGCTGATTTGTAAACTTCTTTTGGTTGTGTATGGCACTGTAATTGCAAGGACATTGGAATTGTCATGTTGTGCTTCGCTGCCTAAATATGTGTTCTAAATATCAATTTGTACTTATCCACTTGATAATGGCGAGAATCAGAAAATACAACCAGACTTTTAAATCAAACCCAATCATATGTCTATGTATACATTCAGTGTATAATACAATCACATGACAGGAAACACGATTATCTTCTAACCTTGCTAATTCTTGATATTCAAGTTCTAAAGAAAAAGGAGAGCGGGGCCCATCGACTGTCACGTGTCAAATGCACAGTTCAAGTTCAAATAAAATCAAATTTAAATTTCCCTGCGGCGATGTCACTGACGCGTTCATCCTTCAATCGAGAAATAAAGCTCACTTGGTGCTTCAAGAGTGTAGATCGACAAAATAAATCCATGATTCCCTTATCATGTTGACATTTTGACGATGGTTGAGGTTTTGGAGAGGTTATGTATGACCATATGGCAAACTAAAATAATCAGTGTTAAATTTCTTGCCCTTCTTTTTCAGCCATTTATAATTCAAAATGACAAAATTTTCACTAGTTGTGTGCAAGATCATTGCTGCTATTTTTCTTAACACATTTGTAGGGTTTTTGGAAAAGTGAGTGAAATCGTAGGTGTTTTACTGTTTGCCGTTGATGTAAACATAAGGCTAAAACTATAAATTCTTACATTTGTAATGCATCGTAACAACGAGGTTCAGTTCCGCTCATTAAGCACTAAGAATAACATAACTTGACGAAAAAAAAATAGCGTTAGTTTTAATAAAATAAAAGAAAAAGATAGACAAAACTTTCATACGAAAAGGATTGAATTTCTTTAAGAACTTCTTACCCGGAATAATGCATTTCTAAGAACTGAAATGATGCAATAAAAAGCGAAAGGTCACGGGAAAAACCCCTAATTACATATTTACGTATGTGATATGCATGAAAATATCACGCAAAAAAAAAAACAGTTTCGAAATGAATTTTTACTCTACTTTGTAACTCTCCGAAGGTATAACGAAGGAAGAAAAAACGGGATACATGCCCTGAATCATTGAGTCGTTCTCTCGGCTGTGAAATAATTACAAAACCTGAACACTACTAAGACCTATTTTTCCTCCCGTTGACTAAATAACTCAGTATATTTATTCCCATCACGTACATGATTGGTGCTAAGCCAGTTTCTCCACCATATATATATATATATATATAATATACAATATAGATTTCGGTCCGTTATTGCTTGTTCCTGAAGGAGAAATTTAGGTCCTTAGCTCGGCGGAATCAAAATGAGCCACAGTCCATCAAATCAGTCTGATGTTACGAACACTTGTTTCAGTTTTAACCTGCTTTAGAGTCAACATTAAGAAACGCTTCGGGTAACAATTCAATTAATCGAGGAAGGCTCCTTCATCGCGTCGAACCGACAAGTGGAAAAATCAAATGATCATTGAATGTCGAAACATGACGAAATATCAAATAATTATGATGCCGCCCGGCCCCACGGTTCGTTTTCATTGCTCGTCTGGTAATCATGAGTAATATATATCGTTATTGACTTCTTTAGTTGAAGAAATTTAGGCCCATAAGCTTGGAGAATCCAAATTGGCCAAAGTCCGACAAATCAGTCTAATAGTATGCGGACTTACGAATACAATATTGCTTCTGTTTTTCTAAAACACGTTTGAGAGTAAGCATTAGGAAACGCTTACGGTAATCTTTTAATTTACCACGAACAGTCATCATGTAATAACATCGTACCCTTTGTTAGGCTATTCTATATTTGTACCTGGAAGATCACTAAGCTTTAAGCTGACGACTTCACGGGCACAATAACGTGGTTCTGCTGTAACAACAACAGAACCACTAACATTAAATCGACCTGAAATGGTCATTAGAAATCGGTGAGGAGTAAAAAAAAAAGTCTTCTGGCGACGCACGAACTCCAGAAAGCCTACTTCGCTTTCCAGGGTTCACGAAACGCCGCCGGTTTTTA
The DNA here is from genome assembly GCF_036669915.1 of Pocillopora verrucosa. Classification (NCBI taxonomy): domain Eukaryota; kingdom Metazoa; phylum Cnidaria; class Anthozoa; order Scleractinia; family Pocilloporidae; genus Pocillopora; species Pocillopora verrucosa. The sequence goes on along the minus strand of NC_089321.1, from coordinate 13,028,013 downwards.
TTGAAACGCCCCACTAACCGCGCAAGTAAAGAGGGCCTGCATATAGTGTAATTCACAGCAGAGACGAATTGCTACGTAGTTGTTTGACAAATTTCAGTTGCACAGCATATAATGAAGTCATGTTGTAGCTGCTACATAAAATTGGCTTTATCACCCGTATAACCGATGCCTTTGGTGTTCTTTTCTCAACCCTAGTGTGTGGGGAATGATGTCTTGTTTCCAATGCTTTCAATCTTGGATATTCTGCTCTTCCCCATCTCCTAAATTTAGCAGGCACATTCTTGCAAATTGTCCGCTATTTATATATGTGCCTTTATATATGTGCCAGCAGCATCTTAGTGTTGTTTGTCCTCCGAGGATACACATATCACTATGCAAGCTGCATATGGCCAGGCGCTTTGCTTGAGAAAAGGCAAATCATTCTTTCTGAGCTTTTTACTATATTCATGTTGTGCTTTGTTACCTAAATATGTGTTATAAATTTCATTTTGTATCTATATATCTACTTGATAATGGCGAGAATGAGAAAATACCACCGGAGACTTTTCAATCAAACTCCAACATGTGTTTAGTATATTCATTCAGTTTATGATACGATGACATCACAGGAAACACGATTATTTTCTAACCTTGCTAGTTCTCAATTCTGAAGTTCTAAAGGGAACAGAAAATCAGAAAAGCGAAGCCTATCGACTGTTACTGAATGGTCAATTGCCCAGTTCAAGTTTAAATAGAAACAAATTTGCATTTTCCCTGCGGCGATATCACTGAAGCGTTCATCCTTCAATCGATAAGTAAGGCTCCTTTGGTGCTTCAAGAGTGTAGATCAAAAAAATAAATCCAATGTTCGCTTTATATATACATGTTGAGATAAGAAAAAAAAGAACAAACTGTAATTTCATCCTTACAAGCCTGTTTCGTGATTACTCCCTCATCAGGGGATTTTGTTGCTAAGAATATTCGTAACCATCCTTTACATACTTTACAAATTTACATGATATGCGTGGCGGTAGTTTCAATGCTTAGTTCAATTGTTACGGAAAAACTTCTAATTACACGTTTGCGTATGTGTTATGCACGAAAATATCACGCAAAAAAATAGTTTCGAAATGAAATTTTGCTCCACTTTGTTACTCACTGAAGGTAAAATGACGAAAGAAAAACGGGATATATGCCCTGAATCCCTGAGTCGTTGAGTCGTTGTTTCGCCTGTGATATACATGCAAAACCTGAACAACACCCATTTTTCCTCCCCGTGGCTCAGTATTTTTATTCCAATCACGTACAAGATTGGTGCTCATCCAATTTCTCCGCCATACAGCTTTCATTTCATAACAATCATCACTTTCCTCATTCTGTCTAATTTGGAACGATATAAGCATAATTGTTCCTTTTCTTGTGACAGATATTCCTAAAAACTATTCCAAAGCGGAAATGCGTGCTAACGAATAAAGAAGTATCCTGCTCGGAATTAATATCACAACCGTTGTTGTGGTAAGAGCAGATCCTTTTAAAGTAAACGGTATGATGTGCATCGTTTTCTACATATGATTAAACAGTAATTTCATGTTCCCTGCTTGCTTGTTAAATTTCAAATTTACGCCACAACGTCCGTGTAAAAATTCTAGGATTCTGACCACTTGAAGCGAACAAACAAACATACAATATTCAGCAATAATAAGGTTCCCCGTGACACACATGCCACTCTGATCTGAAGATGTTGATTATCAAATAAATGTAGTTTCTCCATCTGGCTCGTTTTAATACCTGGCTAACTAAGCGAATGGTAACTGTGAGAAAGATTTCATTCAGTTGTTGGTTGTTCCCGAAGGAGAAATTTAGGCTCTCAGCTCGGCGAAATCAAAATTAGCTACAGTCCATCAAATCAGTCTGATGTTACGAATACTGTCTTGTTTCAGTTTAACAAACTTAAGAGTTAACACTAAGAAACGCTTCAGGTGACAATTCAATTAATCGAGGAAGGCTCCTACATCATATCGAACCGACAAGTAGAATAAACATTAAATGATCATTGAACGTCGAAACATGACGAAATATCAAATAATTATGAAGTCGCCCGGCCCCACAGTTCGTTTTCATCGCTCGCCTGGTAATCATGAGTAATATATATCGTTATTGACTTCTTTGGTTGAAGAAATTTAGACCCATAAGCTTGGAGAATCCGAATTGGCCAAAGTCCAACAAATCAGTCTTCTAGTACAGACTTCTGAATACAACGTTGCTTCTGTTTTTCTAAAACACGTTTGAGAGTAAGCATTGGAAACTGCTCATTGTAATCTTTTAAGTTACTATGAAAAGTCCTACATCATGTAATAATATCTTACCACAACTGTTTCAACATACCTCTTTGTCGCCTGATTAATATTTTGTATCTGGGCAACAGCCTTCAAGATGGCGGCTTCGGAGAGCAAAACAAATCAGTCAATTACAGTTAATGATATAAACAATGTTGTTCTAAGAATTTTCCTTTCTCAAAAGCGTTCTAAGATATGTCACGATCGTTCTAACATATATTTAAAGAGGCTATTCTACATTTGTACCTGGAAGATCACTGAGCTAAAGCTGACGACTTCACTGGCTCAGTCAGATTCCAGAGATTCATCAATCGGCACAATAATGTCGTTCTGCTCTAAATATATAGAATCTGAATTAATGAGATGTAACGGGTCATTTACATCATGCGATCTAGCTCTTTCAAAGCGGTTTACGAGCGCTAAGGATTCCCAAAGTATATTGTTAGTCTCTCTTTGGGCAAACTCAGCTGAAACACAACCAACATTTGATGTCACTTTATTTTCCTCTGTGACCAAAATAGACACATTAGATTAAACAGTAAACAAAGTTTACAATATTTACGCTCATTCACTTACACTTGTTAAGGTTTATTGTTTAGCGTTTTGAGGTTTTCTATCGGTATTTCCATTTCTTTTTTCATACAGGTTTTGTTTTACGCTTACTATCAAGCTAGAAAGAACTCTGTCGGCACTGAGTGACAACTTTCATAAAAAGCAAAAACCTTGAACATACAGCAAAATACTTACAGACATTTTTCAAGTGTGTTTTAATCAACTTCTGTTCTTTTCCGATTGGAACTACTCTTTTACTTTTACTTTTAACGCATCATTTTCTACGTTCTGTTGCAGAATAATATAGTTTTTTTAGAATAAAATGGTCGATTTATATAAATATTCGAAAACTTTCTTACAATTTTCTTACAACTTTTTGAATTTATGTTAAACTCCCATCTTTAAGACAATGTCAAGATGGATAATTAGGGGTGATAATAAGAATTTATACAACTTCATTTGCGATGGTATCATTATTTTATCATTATGAAGAAAGGCACACTGGGAGAATAGGTTGTACGGAGGGGTGAGTGTTTTAGAAAGTAACTCTAAGAGCCGGTTATTTAAACAAAGTTTATGCCGTTGTTTAACAAAACCGCGTTCTAAGCCATCTTCAATTTAGCCGAGCCTTTTATCAGAACATTTATTTTTGTAAACAGTGTCGAGGGCCAAAAGCTAAAAGTGGAAGGAAATTTATCTAATGAAAGTAACCCTCTTATAGAGAATCCCTGAGGCCCACTGCTTGCGTCAAACCGCAGTTTGGGTTAGACCTCGCGTAAATAACGGATTCCATGAAGACCAATGGCTGACCTGGAAATTTCGTGGAGTGCATGATCCACGGCGCCCTCGAGACTGGGCGTCACAAGATGGTGCGAAGGCGAGTGTGGTAGTATCACCACACCTGTAATTTCCACCGTTATCATGCTTCGGAAATCTTTCAGAAACTGGATCAAGACAACGATTTCATCCAGGAGATACACATAGAACACTATATAATAAAATCTTTACTGGCTCGACTCCGTTTAAGTGCAACATTGCAATTTGCAATTGAAATCATATTGATGGCGTAAGGCCAAAATGTTAATGCCGGTGTTAAATAGAGAATGATACATGGGCGTGCGTAGATATGGAATTTCTCTTCGAGTGTTTAACTTAGTGTTTTTTAACAATTTTGGTGAGCGGGTGCTCAGTATTTTTTCAGAGGAAATTATGACCACCAGCTTTAATTTTAATGGCAGCGGAAGGCTGGGGAGAGAAAGAAATTTGAACCGAGCGGGTAAGCGACAGTAAAAAAACAAAGAGAGGGGTGGGGGTGGGGGAATAAATACTACGCCTTGATAGCAATTTCTACCTGATCAGTTTTAGTATTCTCATTACCTGTTTGCAGGATGAAGTATGAATATTTTAGGGGAGAAGTTATATGTTAATCACTCCTAAGAGTTAAAGGGTTAACTCGCCCCAATAAGACGCCTGCTACTGCAGGTCAACTATATGCTGGCTCAATTTACCAAAACACTCCTAGAAATAGTAAACAATCCATATTAACATTTATCATATAACAACTGTGTGTTGGAGACAGTTTATAATAAAAGTTAAGAGCTAGAACTGAAAGGCATTTCTTGCGTATCTCCTATCCATGATCTATTGATATGGCTGAAATAAAGATAAAACTTGTCAACTAGATTAAAATTACTCCGAAAACTAGCTCTTGAATAAGAATAAAAAAGACGTCATAAAATTAATCAAATGGAACGAGCTGTAATGAAAGACACACTTCGATGAACGAGTGAAAGGCTAACTTAGGTATGATTTTGACATGATTCTGTGGCTTCACATACGAGGAAATAAGAAATGATGACATTAAAATGCATCTCTTAGAAATCAATTAGGTCACCAAACGACAAAAACTGCAAACGTATGTTCTAGCAATTCATTTGCTCACGAAAACATTTTTCGCTCCGCTTAGTTATTTCAGAGGGACGAGGGACATAACAAAGGAGATACCGCTCAAACGCATGGTTATCGATAACAGTTACCGGGAGCTAAGTAAAATCTGGATAAGTTTCGTTCTTCATGCATGAGTATGATATGTTAAGAGAGCTATGTTATACGTTACGGTCTTGATGTTTTGGGACGTGCACATGGATAAAATTACCTTCATGGCGGGTGAGAACTAAAAAACAAGAACGGCTGGAAATAAAACTATTTAAGTGGAAAAAACAAATGAAATCAACCAACAGAATAGCAAATCCTTATATGAGATTCACAAATTATATTTCTTGCGAACTGGCATGGACTCGCATATGTGACAACGGTGTTTAAAAGCAGCATGACTGATTGGCAAGTCATTAATTAGTAGCCAGCGGGCAAAGATACTCTTATGGTCATTTCAATGATATAAAGATTTTCATGATGATTGTAGTTACTGAGTAATTAATAACAGTTGACTGAGTTCAGCTTTTATTACTTCATGTAATTTAGTTGTCGCGTCGATGAATTAGGAAAAGGCAGGGAAAATAATGATTCTCTCAATGTAACTGTTCAACAGCGGCGTCCTCTCCAAGCTTGCATAAGAATGTAATGAAAAATTGAGAAAATGAGACGAACTGTACTACGATTATTGCGATGAAACTTCTAGCCATGAGCATCCACGGCGTACCCTCTGGAGCCATTATGAACAATTCTAAAAAAAACAGAACCTCTGTGTGGGTTATTATAACAAACCGCTTGTACACCGGATTTAAGAAAACGTATAAATGAGTCCATTGTTCTATAAATTATAGAAATGAACACTGAAATTGGGAGATAAAAGACCTACATCAAAATTTTTTCTGATGGTGAGCTTAATTGGATGTGCGGTATCATACAAACGACGTAAGCCAATCGTATCGATTGATATCATGACCAATAAAAGCAATGTGGTTTACTTCGTTGCGCTAAGAGTATCATTTGTGGTTTGGCTTCATTTCAGATGTGGAGCAAATTAACAGAGCCTGCGTTTAATGCCAAGAGCACCAAAACACTCTTGTTGTAATCTTTGACTTCGAATGGTTATTTCATTCGAATGGTTATAACTGGTGTTTGATCATGACAACAACTTCCACCTTATAGGTTTGAGTATATTCTCATTACCTGTTTGCTGGATAATGTATCGATATTGTGGGGAGAAGTTATATGTTAATCACTTTTAGGATTTAAAGGGTTAAAAGACATCAAGTTTTAATCCTGATGCATGCACGCTAGATGTGCACCGAATTTTTTTTTTTTTTTAATTAGTGCCAAAAAAAAGGTTTAAACCTTCCCTCCTTTCTTGTTAAGATGAAAAACACTTTAATTTGACGCAGTAGCCTACAAAGTGTTTCCTTTCAAGTTTCTGGAAAGGGTCGATTACAACCAGTGTTTTCAAACATTGATGTTCTGAAGCGGAGCTAAAATGGCCTGTCCATATATATATATATACTTTAAGAGATTTCCTTTCTAAAAAGCGTTCTAAGTTATGTCACGGTCCTTCTAACATATCTTTCTACATGCTCTTGCATATTCGTATCTGGAAGAAGCTAAAGTTGATGACTTCACGGGCTCAGTAAGATTCTTGAGATTTATCAATCGGTACATTAATGTCGTTCTGCAGTAAATATTTAAAATCTGAAGTATATATAATGAGATGCGTCGGGTCATTTACATCTAGCTAGCTTGTTCAACGCGGCTTAGGACCTCTGAGGATTTCCAAAGTACATTGCTAATCTCTCTTTGGGCAAACTCGGCTATTTAATGGAAGTTACAGGTGGAAATATTTGACATGCAACCAACATTTGATCTCGCTTTACTTTCCTAGGTGACCAAACTATACACATTAAATTCAACTGTGTACAAAGTTTACAATATGTACACTTATTCACTTACACTTATAAAGGTTTACTGTGTAGTGTTTTGAGGTTTACTATACATCTATTTTTTTTTCATACAGGTTTTGTTTTCTGCTTGCTTTTAGGCTCGAGAAAAACTTAATGTCGCTGGGTAACTATTTTATAAAAAGCAAAATCCCTGGACATACAGCAAAATACTTACAGACATATTTCAGGTGTGTTTTAATCAACTTCTGCTCTTTTCAGAGTGGAAGTAACTTACCTCTTACTTTTAACCGATCATTTTCTACGCTGTAAATCGAAAGGATCTGTTTCAGGCTCTAAAATAGGGCCATCTCGGTGAGTAAAATAGTCAAATTTTGGAGCTCATTTGGCCCTTCTGGATAAAAGCTGTTCTGGCCCTAGTAAAAAGGACAGAAATGGCCCTGTATGGGATAGCCGAAACGACTTCATAACGGGGCTGTTTTAAGAAAATGAAGGGTAGTTTAGGAAAAATGAGGGGTAGTTTTGGCCTTTAAAGGGGTCAAAATGGTATGGCCAAATCAGCCCTTCTAGAACCAATTCGCACCATAGAGAGAGTGAAAATTGGCCCCTATTTCGTGGCCAATTTAAGCCAATGTATGGTCAAACAAACGAAATTTTAATGGCTAAATCGGCATCATAGGGTCTGAAACGACGCTCTTGATGGGAGCTGTTTGGGGCTTAAATAATGTAAAACAGTCCTCTGAACAGAACGAAAGTGGTTTTTGTTATGATATAAAATTGCCCCACTTAAGCTATTTCGCATCTGTACATTTTAGGCCAACAATACCCTCAAAGGGTGACTCATTTAGCCCCTGTTAAGGCAAAAGGAAAGCACTTCCTGCGACTAAAGCAATGCAAACGAAGTCCGAATGACTCCTAATTTTAGCTCTATCACAGCTTTGTTAAAGCTAAAATCAATTTCCATTTATCCTTTTACATGGTTCCAATTATCCATTTGATTCACACTCATTAAACAACGCTTAGCAGCAAAAATAATAATATAAAAATCCCTTAAATGGGGATTAATAGTAATATATATATAGGAAAAATGGTTTATTGACATTGTAAAGATTTGCATTCTCCAGCTGTGACCTTTTATTGGCAAACTGAAAATAATACATGTGCATAAAACAGCGGTGAAAGGGCTATAAACCACAGTATTGAGAATATCCAATGTAAATTGTACATTTCTTCATACTAACAGAAATTACAAATAGATTCACCAATGATTCTAATTCTTAAATTTCAAGAACCCTTTCACTCCCAAGATCGTATTAGTAATTCCTCTTACTGTCTGTCATACAATCTTTTGATATTATTTGGGAGAATTTAGTATTGGATCAACTTAAAGTCCCCTGGATCATATTCTACTTTATTCTCATCACTTTTCTGCTTGAAATTGTGCTGAGATTGTAAGGAGAAGTTTTCTCTTGGTCACTCATGGGAGTTAAAGGGTTAAAGAAAGTGCTGACATTCAGCAAAGTATGACCTTGGCCAATACCCATTAGGGCCTGTCCTAGGAAAGACAACATGGCTTTGCTGTCTTTATAAACCACATATTGAATATATAAAATAATGACAGCAAAGCCACAATGCTATTTACAATGCTTTGTTGTGGTATGCTGCATAGAATAATGCCCTCATAGATGATAAATAGTTTATCAAAATCATATTGTTCACCAATGGCCACAATTTGAGGCTGAAAGGACTTCTACAATTCATCATCAATTGAAGCTGTTCTCTGTAAAAAGAAAAAAATAATAAAAATGAAAAAAATGAGTCACCTAACCCCATAAAAATGAGCAAAACAAAGTCTCAAAAGAAGAAAGTTGTAACTAAAAGGTTGCTGAGTGATCAACTAGACTAATTTGGAATTAGTCCCTTATATCCAAAAAGATAATGCTCCCCTTGCCTATCAATGACCAAAACAAACAATTCAAAATTATTTTTACAACTGTATACATTGGCAAGTTCATGTTTTATAAGTATTTTTGTTTTGTACCTTGCAGCCAAGGAAAATGTGTGACAACACAGCTAGGCATTAAAAGTGAAGCTAAATGCAGTCAATAGCATGTTTTTATTTGGTGCAAACACTGATTTCACAGCCATTTCTGTTTGTTTGTTTGTTTTTCTATTTTCAATAATCTGCTCTAAAAATTAAAAGAGTCTCTGGTCTCTTTCGGTAGAAAACACTTACTGGTAGGATTGTAAACACTTCTTATTGAGGGCCCTTTCCTTTTTGCCGTAGTATCTTCAGTTGTTTATTAAAACCAGTACAATTTGACCTTTAATTTCTGGTACAAAAAGATGATTCAATGTATGAACATCAAATAAAAAATTATATGGCCAATTCAACACTTTTAACACACATATCACGAGAATTGTTGACTTCCAATAGGACACCCCACCTAAACAAATTTTCCCAAATAGCCTAACCTTTAAAATGACCTCTGGAAACCCCAAAAATCTGTAAATAATGCATCCACAACGCCTACTTGTTTTAAGTTTAATAATGGCTACACAGTAGCCCAGAGCAGCCAAACAATTAAATGAGTAAGGTTTTACTTGCTATTTTAAAAATCCTTCCTTAATATTAAAAATTTTACATAATATGGTTTTATACTCACATGTGCTGGAAGTTGAAATCTATACATGTATCCAATCTTCCACCTAAGGTAACAAAAACAAGACAAGTTGAATAAAATAATAGCATATTTATTGACAAATTGTTTAGTACAATGTACATTCAACCACTGAAATGGTAATTGTTATACAAATCATAACATGTGACTACTCATATTCAAAAGTACATTGCATATTGTATGCATCAAATCTGAAAAATTAAACAGCTTACAAGGCAATAACAGTCTTAACCCTTTAACTCCCATGAATGACCAAGACAGAATTTCTCCTTACAATATTAATACAATATCAAGCAGACAAGAGATGAGAATATGGAAAAACATTAATTACAGGATTATTAGTTGATTGAATACCAAATTCTCCAAACTAACATCACTAGAACTGTATGGCAGACAGTAGGGAGAATTACTAATAAGATCTTGGGAGTTAAAGGGTGAAGGTTCCTCACCAATGTCTTAAATGCTAGTTGCTTATATTTGCTCATACAAGTCAGACTTAATTTATCAATTAGTTCTGATTTCTTAGTCTTTGCAATTGTACTTGCCATATAACCAAAGCTATAAACATCTGAAGTTGACCAAGGGACGTACAGACCATCATACAAAGCAGGATCAATGTGTTTATGTCATGTTTTGAGTCCAGCTCTTTCTGATCCAGAAGGAATTACTTCAACCTTGGTTTTCCTAACTTCACATGCCTCATTGAAGTCTATTATTTTTTGCTGCCAATCACCCCTATTCACCTCTGAAATCAATACATTATCTCCTTTTTGTCATTGTGGACAATCCCTACTCCATGAAGATAAAAGAATCCCGACTACATTGCATTAAAATGCCTAACCATGATTTTTCAACACATACACTCTCTGACTAAAGAGCTCTAAAAATGGTAAATGAATGTTTGATCCCTTCCTTAACCCTTTAACTCCCATGAGTGACCAAGACAAAATTTCTCCTTACAATACAAATACAATATCAACCAGATAGGTGATGAGAATAAAGAAAAATATCAATTTGGGGATAATTAGTTGATCAAATACTAAATTCTCTGAATTACCATTCTAAGAATTGTATGGTTGGCAGTAAGGAGAATTACAAATTTGATGTGGGAGGTAAAGAGTTAATTCCACAAACCTCTCATACAAGCAGTTAAGTAGTTCACCAAAGGAAGGGAAATGCTTTGTGAGAAATGTGAGATAAAACACAAGCTTCCTCAGCAGTTTCTTTAGTAGTTGATTCACTATTAATAGTACTTGACTGCACTGGAAAAGACATACATGTAAACTTGCAAACACCAAACCTTCCCAGGCCAAACACAACTTTGTTTCTGTGGCTACCCCCTACAACTGAAAGTTGCTAATAGCTCATTTCGTTCACTTATACATTTAACTTGCTTCAATGAGAAATCCCTCAAAGTTTGATATCTATGATTAATCATTTTGAAAAATATATTTCAAGCATTGCACCAACATGTGCTGTAAAATGATCAATAATTGATCATCAATTATTGATGCTTAAAAGTGAGGATTCCTTAGCAAAAAAGCTTAGCACCTCTGGCAGATACCTTTGTCACAGTATTGTAGAGCAAAGAAAAAATAATATTATGTTTCAAGCATTGCACCTACATGTGCTGTAAAATAATCAATCAATGCCTAACAGTGAGGATTCCTTGGCAAAATGGCCTTGCATGTCTGGCATATACCTTGATCACAGTATCGTAGAGCAAAAAGAAAAATATGTTTCAGGCAATTTGCACCAACCTGTGCTGCAAAAATTATCAATCAATGCCTAACAGTGAGGATTGCTCAGCAAAAAAGCTTAGCACCTCTGGTGTACACCTTGATGACAGTATTTTAGATAAAAGAAATACTTTTTCAATCATTGCACCTACTTGTGCTGTAAAATACCTTGATCACAGTATTGTAGAGCAAAAAGAAAAATATGTTTCAAGCAATTTGCACCAACCTGTGCTGTAAACATTATCAATCAGTGCCTAACAGTGAGGATTCTTTAGCAAAATAGCTTAGCACCTCTGGCATATACCTTTATCACAGCATTGTAGAGCATAGAAAAAAACATTGTTTTAAGCATTGCACCTACACTGTACATATGCTGTAAAATGATAAATCAATGTCTAACAGTGAGGATTCCTTAACAAAAAAGCTTTGCACCCCTGGCATATACCTTGATCACAGTATTGTAGAGCAAAGAAAAAATTTTTCAAGCATTGCACCTACATGTGCTGTAAAATGATAAATCATTACCTAACAGTGAGGATTCCTCAGTAAAAAGGCTTTGCACCTCTGGCATATAACTTGATCACTGTATTTTAGAGCAAGGAAAATGTGAAATTGATAATTTGAGAAAGAACTGATCAGTCAATGAAAGAATCAATCTATGCCTGAAAGCAAGGATTCCCAAGTAAAAAAAAAAAATCACCCCCAGCTGACATATTACCTTGAACACAGCATTGTTCAGCAGGAAAATACAAGAAATTCATCATTTAAAGCATTGCACCTAAATGTCTGTAAAATGACCAATCAATGCTTTACTTCTATAGCTCGCTGATCCTAGCAGTATGCAAAATGTGTCTTAAATGAACTTTGTAATGGGTCTTGCTCACCATAGAGTCTCTGCGGCTTGATCAGTGGTGAGCATCGGGGCATGAAATCCCTAGGTTCAATTCCACTTTGGCAAACAATAATTTTTTCTTTGTTCCAAGCTCATCGCAAACTGAAAAATAAAACTTTCTCTTTTTCTTACCGCGCTCAGAACTGACCATCTTTCTTATTCTAATTAGCATGTTTATCTAACAATGGTCAAGGGGGGGAGGGAGGGGATCTCATGATGAGATACAAGTAATTGACTGAATTTTATTTTACAACTCAATTCCACTTCCTAGAATTTAAATTCTATTCTGTGGGAGTATAGAGATTGGTTATCAATACAAGATATAAAAATACACAAACCTTTTTTGAACTTTTAGGTGTTTCTTTAGTGCTTCCGTTCTCCTTGCTTGTTGGTGTTAACAAGAACTTGGGCTTATAGATACTTTCTCCAAATCTCCGCCGCTTGCAAATTCCACACCTAAATCTGCTTCATCTTCATTCTATAAAAAAGTTACAAAAGATTAATTCAACTCCAAATATTGGTAAGTGATTTATTGATCTGTGTTAGTCTTGGTCAGCAGTTGGCCTTTTGCGATGCACAAACATTGAACTTAAAAATGTGCGTGCCTTATAAAGGATTAATTAAACCAATTTTTTATGACTATAAATTAAATGCATTAAGTGCGGATATCACGTGTTTATGAGTGTGGATTCTTGTGCATACTTGCTAAAGATCAGCAAATTTTTCTTCATAGCTTACCATTAATACAGAGGCAGAACCACGAGCGTGGGTTATATTTCTTCGACAAGTTACGGTTGGGTCCGGAATTCAAATGATTGGAATGGCTCACCTGAAGTAAATGTGCAAGCATGAAATTGTTTTTAAATAACAAGATTGGCTATGGGGCTTAGTTCATAAAAAGAAAATCATAAAGGTCATAACTAGAAAATCTTTGTAGTAAATATGTAATGTAAGCTGATTTCTGTTAATTTAAATCAGGATAAACCACACAGCGATGCAAAGTCCCTTTCAGAAAGCAAGCAGCGCAAACGATTCACACGAGGGAATCGGGTGTCCACAATTTGACTCTCCTTCGTAGAAAAATCACTGTCATTAGCGAAATGCACAGTATGATATTCGCAATAAACTATCTGTTAAATCTTTCCGCGACGCGGTTTAAACTGCATGGTAGGACAACATATAGTCACTTTGAAGATTGTTCGTGTAGGCTGTATTATTCTGTCACCATAGAGCCATTCTGCGGAACAGTTATGTAAGACACATCGTTGTGTAACAGTAGCTACAACTTTGTACAGTGGGTACCATGTACCACTATCTATACCGTCTACAGTAGGTACAATTAGCTACACTGTCTACAGCAGGTACAACTACCTACACTGTCTACAATAGGTTCAACTAGCTACACTGTCTACAACTTGTTAATCACATTGTCCATCCATGGAGTCTGGTTGCACTCCAACTGAATTTTGCATAACACTCCATCTCCATTTTGCACGATTATTTTTCTTTAAGTTAGTAATCTTCTCGTGCACACAGGTGAGAATTATGTCATCATTTATTTTATTGTTTATTATTTAAATGGATGAAGTTTGTAAACCTAGAATATGCAGTAGGAGATGACAGCCTTTCAATATATCTAACGTTTTTTCTCCTGACTTTTTATAGGTGGTCTTCGTGGCAAGTGTTTTGTTGACGTTTTTCCGAAAACTCGTGCACCACCGTGTCCCTGATTGATAATAAGCCTTACTTTCTCCAGTCTCGTGGTAATGGGTGTATCACTCTGAGTGGAAAAAGGCGAAGGTAGCGGGCACGATCAGATGTTGGTCCTTTTTCGTAACTGCTGATAATGAAATTCACACACAACATTTCCTCGTTCTACCATTTCAGTGTTTAAGGCAATTATTCTTCCTCTACGAGAAGAGCTATGGCTTATTTTTTCTCTCAGACAACAAACATTTTCGCCGGGCGGTTTGCCTACTGAAGAAACGATACAAACAAGTGCCATAACAATAACACGGACTTACGAAGTTCGTAGCCATATTAAGAACCCTCAACTTCAATACTAAAATTGACACTCGTGGCCATTTTTTTTTTTGGGGGGGGGGAAAGATATGTTGCAGAGCAGGCGCGAAAGAAACTTTCTTGAAAATGGGAACCCTATCTGTTGATGCTAAGGCCTATTCCCGCGAAATAAAAACAAACAATATGAAATTTAAAAATGCCACCACATCGCCGCTATAGTGTTGCTATGGAAATACCGATATTCCCATTTCTTTCTGCTCGTAATTTTTCGCGCGCGTTAAAAGCATGCGCACTCATTTTGCCGCTGTGTCGCTTCCCGCCTAAACTGTCCGACATGCGCGCTTAAGGATGAGCTCTCAAAGATCTCTGGAAATAACCAATGTGTAACCAGGCCAGGAAACTATTACCAGGCTTTCTTCCACTGGCGGGAAAAAGTTACATGGAACAAATATACTTCCCTCGATTTCCCCTGTGGACATTTTTATAAGACTCTTGAATCTTGTTCTTTCTTTTAAATCCGGAAAATGAAAGCGACATTTACTGACATTCAAACAAATTGTAACCAAATCACCGCAGTCAAGATAATCAGTTACAAAAGGTGCAAGAGAAAAGTTGGTGAATTTAATCAGGAGCACGTGGGCCGTAACTCCGCCGCTTTTGCAAATACGATTGGAGTATGTCTACTCAAGTACAAGGAGATCGAGGTAAGTGAACAATATTGACCAATAACAGGCTTACAACTACAATTATATCAATTTTTATTGGAAAACCTAGCGTTTCTGTGTGTCATTTTCAATTTCTAGCAATTATATTTTGAAAGGACTATTCAACAATGCAAAACTAATTGACCACCTAATTAGTGATTTCAATGAGTTAGCCTTGCACTTCTAGTATGTGGTGTCAGCGTAAAGTGCAACCTTGGATTAAGATCATCGTATAGTGGATTTCCCTAAATTTAAAGGGGCACTTCGGGCCTGCGAAGCAAATATTTGAGTAGGTGGGGCTAGAGACGAACCCGTAAACTTCAGCCAACAAGGGAAAGAGGGTGTCGAGTGGGGCATACCAGGAAAGTTTGGATTTTTCTCCTTGGAAATGTGCAGAAGTATGAAAATATACGTATGTTGATATTTGGGTCGATTTCTAGGTCGAGCTTTGTTTACAAGAGAACTGTAATAAATAGAAACCAGACAAGTTTGTGATTTATTGTCAAAAATCAAATCTTAAATGATTAGTCATTAACGCTTTTAATTCGTTGAGTTCTCGCAAAGGCGAGGGCAGGATAAAAATCGTGAAAAATCGTAAGCAAATCAACGAAAAGAAGAGGAGGGTAAAATTTGCCGAGAGTGTCAGGTCTGAAGACAAATAGGACGAACTCGCCAAATATTTCAAGTCTTATACTGATCGCTGGAGACTTAGCAATTTTCCATAAAAACTCGCGGCTCTTGCGCAAAGAACAGTCTATTGTTTTTAAAGTCGCCAGATAGTCTTGTGATTGTTGCTCAGTCAATTTCGATTGCTGTGACCCTGTTCCCCCTAGGGTTTGACCCTTAAAATGAACCCATTACAAATATAATTAATGGGCTCCTGCCCTTCAGTACTAATGGACCTGGTACCTTAGTTAAACATTAACAATATAGCAAAGTTTGGAACATAAATTTTTTTTATTTGGGGCAAATAGATTTATTTTAATTCCTCAAAGTAGCGAGAAATACATTAATATGACGTCATACCTTCAGCGAGTGAACTCAACAATCAACTGAACAATTTTGTTGGGAAGAGCCTCCTATGCTGGTCTCAGTGAGGAGTTCAGATCGAATAAAGAGTTCTAACTCTTCTACACGGTCTTTAAAGTAATCACCGGTTTAATATAATTACTCATTAAAATACCTTTTCTACAAGACAATTGTTAAACTGTCTGATACATTTTTCACCTAGATTCCTTTCAACTTTCCAAATGAGTTTTACTTCAGAAAGACGGGATGCCTATGCAAGTTAATTCCACGGCCACCTAATTATTTTTGGGTCAAACAGAACCCGATATATTAATTTTTTCAGAGAAATGGCCAACAGTAGACAGCTTTGTTTGTTAATAGTTACCTAGCGTCCTTGAACACAACAGCTGTCGTGGAAGGGAAAGGGAGCAATCTGCTTACACTAGCATGGCCAGCAATAAGAATTAGCCAAAATTCAGGGGAAACGGAATTATGGGAATTTTTTTTTCGGAATCAGTGCGAGGTCGACAGACCCGATTTTGGATTTGGGATCTGATTTGCCGGAAACTTACTCCCTCGGCCAAATCTCCTTACAACCACCTGTCAAATGAGGCTTTTTCGGCCTCACTGAAGTTTGTCTCGTGATATGCAATTTTTTTTTTCCGATGGAGAAACGGCGCAGTCGAAATTTACCATCCATCACTGAAGGAAAATACTTTTTGTGACACCGATAAAAGCTTTTGTCTTTTAATAAGATTTTTAGCGTAAAAGCTGTGAGCTGAGCAGAAAGTATATAAGTTGTTGTGTTTGAATAGAGCTGATGTACGTATGGATTTTTTGATTGATTCATTTATTCGTTAAATGGAAACCTTTTTTGACTTACTCAAGTTGCAAATTATACAAAGCTAATAATGATGAATGTTCTGGATCGAAATGGCTCTGCCCTTTGAGGCCAAAAACGGTCCATTAAGAAGTCCTGGGGCCGAGCGTGCAAAATTGCACTATTACTTTGACCTTTTCGGAAATTCTCGGATTACATCCGATCGCTCTGAGATTTCGGCTGTAGCATGTAAACATTTTAAGCCAATCACATGGTGAGTTTTAGCTCCGAACTATCAAACGTGACCTCGGGAGCCTGATCCGAAAATTATTTGCGTACGATTTCAGTCTGCGATAATGGCGTCCGATGCGAAACGCTAGAGATACAGCGTAGCTAAGGCTTTAGAGGTGATTTTTGACAATGGAAGTGAGCATGGTGGTATCTCTAGTGGTGAGGCATCCGAATTAGATAGAAAACTGGAAAATCCTAGCGCAGAATCGAGGTAAGTAGTCTGTAAACATTATTGCGATATTTAAATGCGTGACGCATGTGGTGTTGAAACATTTACTTTTACTTTTCGCGCACGAATCCTTGTTTTTTGCCAATTGCGCCGTTGTAGCCCGCGCTTGGAATACAACAGCACGTTTGTTTTTGCCATAAGTGATTGTTTAAGGGAAAATCTAAATATATGACAAAGCACTTGACGCATGTTCCCTCGGGAAACTAGTTAGTTTTGTTTTTTGTCGAGTCCTGATGTTTCCAAAATGTCTGGATAGAAGCAGATAAAAACATGTTTCCACAGTTCTTCTGTCGTCTTTAGTTCTTCAGTTCATTTAATTTAATATAACTTAATTTAATTTAGATTTTATTGAATCTAATTCATAATTTCATTTAATTTAAAACTTTCCTTGTAAATGCATACATTGTTCTGTTAATTACTATTGTTTGTTTTGTCCAATCAGCATTTTGTTACACAATTTAAATTCAACTTTGTACTTTGTATTATTCAGAACTGAAGATGACAGAAGAACTGTGGAAACATTTTTTTTAAAAGTGTCGTTCATTTTCTTGAATTCCCAATGTTTCCCGAGACGAGGAAAATAAAACTAGCTATTTCCATCGAGACCATACACTAAGTGTATAATGTATGCATGGTTATATGCGACGCGTTTCTTAAAAGGCCTGATAGCTACTTCAGAGATGACCTGGCAAAAGAAAATAGCAGCTTCGAATCCAGCTTTTCTTATGAGAGAATCTTAAGGGGTAGGCATGACTGTTGACAACATAATTTGTTCCAACAGTTGATGGTTTAAATTGTGCAGGGGGAGGGGGACATATTACGGTCATGAAAGACAGTTTATCACGAAGAACTAATCCTGCAAAATTTAATAGTTAAGCACTAAAACTGTAATCACCTCCCCTTCCTTTCAAAACAAAGTAGATCTATTCTTTACCTTGCTTGTTTACTATGCTCAGACCGCAGCTACCACGGGCGCAATCTCCATTGGCTCCTGCTATCATATGGCCAATATTTTTCTTTATACAGCTGCTAGATGTTTTGATTGTGGATTTTAAAGTTCGATCACTGAGCTTCAGGGAACTGATTTAAGGGCTGTCCTATTAATTCGGTACAACGAAACGTTTTGCCAGTTAAATGCATTAGCTAGCAAATTTATTTCGACAACTCAAAGTTTTCAGTGCTTCTCTCTGAGTTAAACATTTTAGATTAAATTCTTAAAATGTTTTGAAAAATATATCTTATTGCTTGAAAAGCGGCTACTGAACTGATCATTCAAATGACTTTCCAGTTGATCTGGATCAAATGTTTTGATTGATTATAATATTTCTTCTCCTTTTCAGATACAGATACTGACAAAAGCTCATACAAAATCACGGTCGGGTTGTCGGTGTCGGGATGCTTGGTTTTCATCGCCATCATCATGTGTGTGTGTTGGTTTTGCTGTAGGGGATGAGCCCAGGCCTCGAAAATCAATGCAGATCTATCCAAAGTTGCCTTTTTGACCTTTTACATAGCATACTTAGTGTTAAGCTGAAAACGCTACATACGAGATTAATTAAGTCAAATGTTTGTAGAGCTTCTTTAATTAAAATTGTGTAAGGACAAGCCTTTGCCTAACTACTTATTTAAAAGGAAAAGTGAAAAAATGGGCGAGCGAAACATGGTGTAAGCGATAGCCTATTACAAGCTATACAAAGACTCGAACCAGGATTCTAGCCATAAATCGATTTATGCTCGAACTAGTTAATAAGTTAGGGGAATATGCTTATTTTCCTACCCTTTGCCTTGTTCAAACTTCTAATGGATGGAGCCTTTAGTCAACACCCCATAGACGAAGATTTTCGCGTCTTTTATCAAGAGTTATAAAACCCATAGCTTTCTTTCTCTTCAAAATATATTTTTCGTGAACAAATCAAAAATTGATATTGCTACTTAAGAAAAGGGGATCACCGAGCTCGTTCACGAGCAAATGACAAATCAACTGAGCGCGAGTTCAGGCCCTAATAGCAGCCGCCATTTTGTTAAGGAGCGCGCAACCCGTGCGCAAAGCATTGTGCGCAGTAGGGATACGCAATCCACAAGACTTTGAATTAAACAAGTTTATTGGATCTCCAAAAACTCCATCGACGTTGATGCACAAATTTAAAGTATCAAAACTTAAAAAGAGAAAATCATAACCTTAATTTTCCATGTATATGTTGTTTGACCCCGGTGTACTCTGAATGAAATGTTATCAATGATAAAACCCGAGTGCAACGTCAATATCATGCAAAGCTGGTTAGAGTTCTCACTCGAATGATGGCTCAAGTCATCAAGAGGTTTTTTAAGTATCTTTGCATTGAAGTGACCTTTTAGGCTGTTTTTTTATCAATATAACCATGTGATAATTTTACTCCGCCCTAAGTTCCAAATCATATCCTCTCTGTGTCATTTTTAACCATGAAAAATTGCATACATCACGAATTAATCAACGTGATCCTCTTTTGGACTCAGTAAATACAACTTATGCTGACAAAGAAACGACGAGAGATGTGTTTTGCTTCAAAACTGATTGACCTGCACTGGTTTTTCTCTTGAATGGTGCTCACATACCTCTGAACTAAAAATGCGTCAGAGGAGACCATCCCAGTATTTATCCAACTTTGAAAGTGCGTTAGGAGTGTGCTGTAAATTCACAGTGTTCAGTAAGCCGACACAAGGCTAGTGAAGAGTTTTTTTGTGCTCGTCCTTCAATTTTTTCTCATTTATACTGTTACAAAATGATTTCGAGAGCAATTTTTATTCAACCAGCAGGAGTATATTTGGCAACGATTATAACCGAAAAAAACGTAGAAGTCAGAGGGCTCTCGAGAGCCTATCCCAAAGTGTCTTAGAAATAATTTGATTACCACTCTATGTTTCAACTTTTGAGCCAAATTTCAACTTTATGATCGACTGGGGAATAATTAGCATTCTCCTAGCCATTGGGAATGTTGAAATTTCCGCAATAATTGCATCATTGATGATATTTACTGAATAAACGATTAAGATTCTTACCTTAGTCTGTCTGCTATTCCTTGAATGCTAAATCTTTTTATCCCCTTTAAGGCCAAAGAAACGTCATGAAGAAATCACACTTCTTTGGAAGACAGGAGACACTCCATTTCTCGTTGTTTCTGTGGTTCATGGCCATGTTCTCTGAGCCATACTGTAGTGTTGTAAATGTGGGGGGAGGGGGGAGGGGAAGTGGAAGCTTGAGTATATAAAAAGCAGGTTAACATCTTTTTTACCTGTTCGGAAATTATTTCTTCAGCGCATTTCTAATCAAAATATTGATAAGACTACCGGCCAAAATTTCATACTTCGAAACATCAAAGAATCTATAGAGAATTTTTTAATTTCACATCAAATGTCGTTATCAAAGGAAATTCTATTTCGTAACCAATGATTAAAAGCGCTAAAGCCGCAATGTTTCCTTTTTGTTTTGAAGGCGAGCTTAGCTATTTTAAGTTACCTAGTCAGAGATCGTTATATTTCTTCGATCATTCGTTACATAGTTTGAGGGGAGAGAAACTCCAGTTCACGCAATCGAATTTCATGCAATGCAAGTTAGACCAAAACAAAGTATGATGTTTTCCACTGGACTTGGTTTGGTAGAGTTATTACAAACCATCATTGTCATGGTTCGACAGCAAGAACAACATACTTTTGCTCTCGATTTTTGCGAAACATCGGATCTCATCGGGTGGACAGTAACATGTAGTTTTAACAAGAGCTGAGCATCGCAGGACAAATTCATCTTAATAACCATGACAACATTTTTCAGACATTTAACGGAAGAAGTTGACAGTCATGTCAACGACTAGCCTCTGTTCCTGATGCAAACAACAAAATCATTGCTGACTGCACTGAGTAGTGCTTTATTTGAAATAAACCGCTGCCTATATGCGTACTTTATGATGTCACCCGAAGGTTCCTGAAGATAGAAACGTCGTTTTTTTGGTTTTCTTTCCCTTCTAGGAAAGTTTGAACGTCACTGTCTCTAAGCGATACGGGTTTTTCAGTGTTTTAACAGCCATAATCAGAAAAATTCCGACAAATGACCTTGGATTGAAAATGGTGTGTGTGTTGCGTCATCAGTTGTTCTGTGACGAAAACTGGTCTGTATTCCTAATACTCCCCAAGGGGTTGTGCAAGCTCTCCACTTAAACCAGAGACTAAGTACGCACGGAATTAAAAACTCAGTCTCGGCGGCAATCATTTGTCTCAAAAAATGTATGCAACGAAACCTTTCAAAGACGAAGCTCGAATTCTAATTGCTCAGTTGTTAACAACTCTGCGTGTTAGATTCATTAGGATGTAATAGAAGTCTTGTTGACATTTTGAAACGCACATGTTCGTCAGCTGGTTATCATTTGATTTGCTGGGCGCGTGAAAGTAATACCACTTCCTAGTTGTACGAGACAAACTCATCGCGTTACTGGAGGGTTCGTTTGGAGCAGTCGTTCTACTTACCCAGATCTCAATTTCATTTTGCTTTTTCTAGTAGAAAACATCAAGAAGGTCTATGATAAGTGATCCTTTTCTCGTCATCTGGATCAAATTTGGGATAGGTCTTACTATCAAGAGCAGGTCTGGCCGACCGACTGAGAAACCCTTTGTTTCATGTATGGACACGGAATAACATTGCCAGCCTCTTCCTAGAAAAGGTAAGAAATGTATGAAGTATGTTAAGAAATGTCTTTGCTAAGGGACTGATGAAATGTCTCCAACTAAAGCGTGGAATCTAGCTAAAAATCGATGTAATGAGTAAATATATTCGTTGACATGGGAAAACAGCTTTCGTTTGAAATATACATCGCTTGAATAAATAAATGTGGCGAGGTTCAAAATTCTGTTTGTGATGTTGCTGACTGTTATTCAGAAAACAAATATCGCATAGTAGTATTCCAGAGTTAATTCAATTGGGCAGTTAAAATCGTTAAGATCTATATCATTACCTGTAATGGGAAAGTTCCGTTTCTGTAATACTGTACATTATCATCTAATTGAAACTTATTTTCATATCTCGTTCTATCCTCGGTTGAGTTTTGTGCACTTTCAGATTTCAGAGATCGAATAAAGGTTGAATTCTGATTTCTTAGTCCATATTCCCACCTCCTCCTCAATCTGTTCATAACGCCGGACACAGAAAATTGACTGAGAACAGCGTTTGCATTCATAGACGCAACATGCCCTTTGACTAGTTTCCTTTTCGGTAAATTCCAAAACAGTTACTCTCAGAACATGGAACAAAACTCGAAATGTTTGATTTTGAACAAAAGTATTATTATACATCTTCTATATAAACCGTTGAAAACAAGTATTATTCAAAGCTTTTCGTGGCCATTTTGTTACCTGAGGCATATTTTGTCAAAGCTTCATTGTTATTTGATAACAATGATAATATCAAATTGACATATTGAGTTGAAGTCTAACGAATATTTAACTCTTGTTTAACCAAGAGGGATTTAATTATCCATCTAAACTGTATTTTAAGTATATATTTGCGTTTTTTTTTACCTTTCTTACTAATCCGCTGCAAAAGATTAAGCAAGTTCACGTTATGCAAAAGGGCGAACGACTTCATTA
Organism: Pocillopora verrucosa; assembly: GCF_036669915.1. NCBI lineage: Eukaryota > Metazoa > Cnidaria > Anthozoa > Scleractinia > Pocilloporidae > Pocillopora > Pocillopora verrucosa. The sequence goes on along the minus strand of NC_089321.1, from coordinate 13,005,299 downwards.
ACAACAGAGAACACAACTAAGTAAACAGAAACCAGAGACTGCTTACACATAGAAGGTCATAGAATTTTTTCAATTTTTAATAACCCTTTCTTTGGTCAGTTCAAAGTGAGACCTAAAGTTTGCAATTTGAATATCATCATGTTCACTTCTCCGTTATCGATAGAAAAACGAAATCCGTTTTGTGAACACAATCCAACCGTATGTGACAGCGTTTATTCGTCATGTCTCGCCTATGGTTACAGTGACAACTTCTATTCCGTGATAGACATCCGTTGGTCAGTTCTGAGAAAGGAAGATTTCGTTTCTTAGAAGCTAAAACGGGGCTTGTATTTGCCTTATCAAAATATTCCATAAAATATTCGCGGACTTTACAGTTTGCATGCGGTGTTCTATCGAGATGTTGTGAACGAGGGTATGATAAGCAGTTGCAAAATCAAACCTAAGAGATTTTCACTTAGTGGAAACAAAAGAAACTCTAAAGTCTACAAGTGATTCATTCTCCACAGTGACGAAACAATTAAAATCGCACAAGATTACACGGTCTAAGATGCAAATCTGCTCTAAGCATTTATTGGATGCTGAGCTTTGATATCGAGGTTTTGAGTTGGTTTCTGCTTTTTTGTTGCTCTTTAATTGGTTTTCAGATGTTCAACTCTGAATATGGGATAGGCATCGAAGGGAAAATTTCCGGTTGCTTAGGCGAAGCTCAGGAAATGGCCAATTGTTAAATTATAATACTCCGCACGGTACTTCTTTAATTGAATAAAAATCTACATTTAATCTTTAATCTCCCTAATAGATTAGATTGGAGTGTAAGAGGTGAGCCGCAGAAAAGACAACTTTTTGCAATCCAATTCTATGGCACATTCAAGCGGAGGTTTGATTGGGGGAAGTTTCACCGCTGGATTTTTTGTACTCTGCTTGCTGATGTACATAATTTTCAGATTTTTAAGATCGGATACAAGAACTCATCCGGGTAATTACTCCGAGATCGTTATCCGCGTTGAAGCTGGAGTCTCTTCACAACAAAATGGAGCTAGTGCCGACGAACTTCCTCCTCCATATTCAGCATTTTCTGAGCCCTGCTCTATTGAGCCGGTTTGTTTTTCTGCTGGAAAGAAATGAGTTGTATTCACAAATTATTTATGTGATGAAGTTTTTTGGCATATTATCATATCAATGTCATTCCTTGTGGCTTTTCAGAATTTTGTAGAGCTCTGTAATGCGATCAGCTAAATAAATCTTCATTACGATCTGATTATGTTCATGTGTTGTCATTATTTAACAGCCACCATAACAGACATTTTTTTTTTCCCTATCTTTGGCCAAGTACGGTTTCGTTATCTGCTAAATACAAATCACGCGAAGTGCATCAAGGGATACATGTCTTCTGCTCTGGCGCTTTAAGTGACTGAAATCATCGTTCCAAATTCCAATTTGAAGTGAGATACCGTAATTGGTCTTTAAATCTTCTCTTGTTTTAGCTCACCACCCTTCCCCAGAGATATTTCCGGAAATGCTTGCAAATCGTTTTGGTCTGTTGCAAGCCAACACATCAACATTTTTTTCTTAATTGTATCAAATCTTAATCTGCTCTCCCTCAGATCAGATTGAAGCGTCATAGGTAAGCTGAGAAAACAAATGTTAGGAGTCCAATTTCCTTTATAAACTCGAGTGGAGGTGCGATCGGGGGAGGTTGCGTGCACTAGTGAATCACCAATATAGTGAGGCTGACAGTGCCTTCAACACAAGAAAGAAAGAACGCCTCACTGTGAAAACCGCGGCAAAAGGCTCAAGAATTGCCTATCACGTCTGGGCCAATAGTCACGCAATAGACTTTGATAATGCATCTATTATTGACAAAGGCGGTATCAGAACAAGAAAAATACTAGAAGCGTGGCATTCCAAGTTAACTCCCAATGCGGACAACAATTCCTGTCCTTTGCCCGGACAATAAAACATTCTTTTTAACAAATATTCTTAGTGATCAGCATTTTTAATTTTTACTTTGTACTTCGCACCTAGTATTTTTTACCTTTTTATCATTTTACCCGTTGAAGGCTGTAGCGCAAACAGCCGAAAGCTCGTATTTTTAAAAGTTTTAGCCAGAGATCATTTTTTAAATTTCATAAGATGTTTTATCCTGGCTGCGGCCCCTCTATCTTTTCATGCATGATTATTGGCTGTTCAGGGGAGCGGGGGGAGGGGGGAGGAGGTGGGGTTTAAGCAAAATTTTCAATACGCTGCCTTGGCGTCTGGATAATATTTTTTAATTAAAAAAACGGGTAATTGATCATGATTTCTTGTTTGATATATTTTACGCTTCTCTGGATGATAATTCTGGTGACTGTTACTCAAGCCCACTTGCAGCCAATGCCAACTTTTTCCTGCTCCAAGTGAAACAGTTCCTATGGGAGAATTTCACCTTCATCGAATGCGCATTACAGCAAGGACAATCGAATCACGGAAATTGTTACTGGCACCAGGAAAAGAAGCGGCTTTTGCTTTTTTTGGTCTGCCGAGACCCAGGGAAAGTAGGAAAGTACGAAGGTGAATAAAATCAATCACAGGAGTGTAGCAGTATCGAGGCGGCCTCGATTCAAAGCATTCTTTGAAAAGATATCTTTAATAACGTTTAGCGCCGGAGCACGTAGAGTTTGACGTAAATTGTATCGAATGTGTTCATTACGATCTAGCTGTTTGACGAGAGTTGAATTTGGGCCGTCCCGAAGCAGTTTGTTTTATGGTTTTAAAATTTATCCTCCCTCCCTACCCGGTTTCGTAAGCATGTATAGGAAATTTGTGAACAGATTATATCACTATTCTTCCGTTCTTCTGTGTACCTTTGCTAGAATAAGTAAATATATCTAAGAAAGGGAGTTGATTATTATTTTTTACTTCCGCGTTTCGACTCCGAAGGGATGTCACGCAAACATAAACAAAAGCAGACCAAAGTAACGTAATTTACTTGCAGTAACGTAAGAAAATGCTCTTCATTCAGAGAATGATAATTTTTTGATAAACGTTGTAATTGTATTGAAAAGGGATTTCAGCCACGTTCTTTATCTGCACTATTCTTTTTTAGCTTATGATTCAATAAAAACAATTATGAGTATGATAATTATAGAACTGATAATTACAATAATACTAATCATGATAACCATTGTAATTTACTGAAATGTGATTGGCGTGTTAGCTGCTTTATTTTCACAAATCATTCTGTACAGTTGCAATAAGACAGATAAATTTAGGCCAAACATCTCCCGTTGAGACAATGTCGAGAGAAAAAAATTCCCCCATTTTGGAAACTACCCATTTTTTTTTTTCAGGATAAGTGGTTGTTGTTATGGTTATTGGGATCAACTCTGTAATTGTTTGGTGAAGTTTTGATGCGCACTTGCTCAGATACTGACAGTGATCCGACAAATGTATTTGGTTTTTTCAGAAGTTGTAACGGTTATGATTAGTTGGCAATAGAACTTCGTGTCTTCTTATTCTGTCTGTAATCATACTCGTGATTGACAAATCGGACTTCCGCTTCACGGTTGTCAGATTTTGTTCTCACTCGTATGGTTAAAGACCGAATTGCACTTCACTCAGTCCTATTACCATTACTTATCATCAAGAGAAAATAATAGGACCATTATTTTCTCTTGTAATAATGAAATAATTGTGTCTTTCTCTGTCTCCTACTTGTCCTTCCCCATTAGATAGGTATGAAGTAGAAGAACAGAGTCACCAATTTCCAGAACCACGACCAATGACCAATTCAAGCGGGCTTGTAGTCGGGGGATCCTATTGCGGAGCTGGAGTCATTTATTGTATTTTTCTTTACTCCATCTACTGGCAGTTGAAGCATGACTGGAAGGACAACAGAAACAGGGTAGATATTATGATTATTCACGCAAGCCAGGCGCCTGGCGAGGTCCGCACAGCATGGGTCTAAGAGCACTCAGCCTACTCCACTTGATACCATATTTACCTCAATTAATCCTGCTTAGCTTGGCTAGAAACATTAACTTAAAATCAACGTATTCATTTATTTTGCATTTAGAAGCTACTCAACTACTGCCAAATAAAAAAAAATATTTTGGTGCTCTCTTGTTGCTTGGATTTGTATTCACGAAACACTGGACAAAGTTATGTTTGAAAGACATTCATATAAAGGGTTACTTTTTAAATGTACTTTTTGATCGAAGGTTTGCTTTTGAAGAACTAGTTTGAGGGGCTCCTGAGCTAATTTTATCACATTGTCTCTAACAATGAATGCAAAGATCATCAAAACAGAGTGAATTAAGCCTTATTATCATATAAACTAAGGTGTTATACAAGGATTTCCAGCCCTGAGAAAAGCTGTAACATCACACGTGAAAAAAAATACGATACTTTTTCACGTGTTTTTGATATAGCCAATCAGCTGCTGACACGTCACTCACCTTTCACGTCACTCCATCTCAATCCAAGGTCGTTTTTCGGAACCTTTTCGGGTTATGGCTGCTAAACACAAAAAATCCGCATCGCTAACGTAGTGCTAACGTATCGCTAATTGACGTTCAAACATAACTTATAGTGGGAAAAAACAAAAATATGAAAACAAAAACCGAAAGTTACGTATTCCGTGGCTTTGGTAATGGTATTTCTAGCGGCTAAGAACGAAAGTCGACAACTAAAAGATTTGCCACAAGTTGATTTTGGCAGTGTACCTGAGAGATTTCTTATGTCGCTAAGGACCAATGCAATAACTGACAACTTTGTCTGTTGAAAATTAAGCCCATTGCTTGGTTTTATAGGGATTCAAGGCATGTTTTGAGTGCGCACGTATTTGCGAATTTCATTTGGAGATTGTCGATCCTTTTATTTTCATTCTTTAATAAAGATCGATCTCGGTGTTTAAGACACTTCAAGCAATCTTTAGGCGAGAAGAAATCGATAAAAAACTTCATGTCGTTTGACTCAAGCTATGGTTCTTTGACCAATAGCACTCTGGCAATTACATAAGAAACCACCGACTAGACGCCTGCCTTTTTAAAAGAGCGATATCACTGAGCATTTTGTTTTCCGACCTGAATATGAAAGTTTTCACTTGTACAAAAAGAAAACAAAGTAAAGTGAAAACACGCCTTGATTCTAAAACATGAAAGCTATTTTTCCGATGTATACTCAGTCAGAAATCCTTGCAGCATGTTTCTCAGGTTAAGATAAAGATAGAGCTATTGATATTTGCTCTCATGCGAGAGCGCAAAATTTCTCGTCTGTAGAAGCCGAAGTTGTAGCACACTGGAACTTGTAATAATGTCAACCAACACGCAGCGTGTAACTTTAAAATCTCCTAAAATGAGCAGTGACGATGATAAACAATCAAATTATAGACTAATGAATGTTTTGTGCCGTACAAAAGCCATATTTGCTGATTTTAGCAAATCTCCAAAGTAATAAACGACATAAGAAAGAAACGCAACGCCACGAAAGTTTTTCATAGGTTTTGGCTTTCTTAATCAATCATCTTGTATGAAGAGCTAAAAAATGTAGGTTTATTTGGTCAAGTGACCAACTAGAGCCATAATTGCGTGACAGGTGTAGTTGAGAGAAACTTGTCACCGTCACAGCTTTTAAAAGGCGTCCAAGACAAAAATACAGTAGCGCCCAAAGATTTTTTGATGATTTTCCGAGATGAAATGATGGATTATCGAGGGGAATTAAGATTAGTGTTGTAGCTTTCTGGCAAGGGGGAATATTGGACCTCAAAGTTGTCAAATATAATATGTGTGCAAACCCTCAGAGTAATTGGTTACATACCATTGCAGTGAGAGCTTCATACATTTTATTTTGAGGCAATTTCCTCAGTGAAAACCAAGAAAAACCGGGGGGTTGTCTATCTTCCCTTTAAAAAACCAAAACAGAAACCACTGTCTTTTTGAGTTTTGGGGTAGACCCTTTAAACTGGCAAAGCTTCATTGAAATCGGTGAGATGGCATGTAGCACGACTGTCCGGTGCTCTCGTGGACACACAATTAAAACATTTCTTTCGTTTAAGTATATACAAAGTAGAGAGACCAAACTAAGTCGTTGGAATACGGATGAGCTTTTTATGTTTACTGATCAGAAGTGTGAATTACACGATATTCTCACTAAAGCCCAATATACATGGAAGATCCCGCTGCACTCTCTCTGTAATTATATCATGTACATATAAAATATACTATTTCAGGATTGAACTTTACTTCCTCTCACAACATTGTACGTAAATCGCACCGAGAATTTCAAAGTTATTGAGACATTCCTGACAGTTCATTTTGGAAAAAAATACAAATAACGAAAAGATGACGAAAATTGAAAATTGAGTGCTCTTCAAAAAAAAAAAAAAAAACCAGCAATTAAAATATATGGAGCAGCCACCTGACCCATTTTATTGGAGTAAGATCATAGTGCCCTTAAAAACTGAAAGCCTTCTCGGTGATACCTGTGACATTAATAAAGTCACATGCCTAAATTGCAGTTTGGTATTTTATTTCCACGAGAACTATCACGCAAGCTTCGACTTCGAGAATGTGACCCACATTACTTTACAAAATTTATGTGTTCGTAAAATATCCGGATCAGAGCTTTTGAACTACGTCAGCGCTATCCTTAATACGAGTTGAAGTTTATTGGCAGGGAGTGAAGAATAATAAAAACGCATGCCAGTGGTAATTTTTCTCTTTTTTGTGGTTGTTCATTTAGGTCACTTCAATTTGGTCGTGCAACTCTCCGTCGAATTGCAGTTCGCAGTTATTGCTATAAAGTTACAAAAACCAACCAGCATGTCATGCTTGGGCAGTCTGTTTCATTTTCTGCTTATTTAATCGTTCGTTTAATCGTTGAATTTACAGAGCAAGGATATTAGATCAAGGATAGTTTCAGCTTGAGGACCGGTAGGTGTCCAGACATTGAGAATAAATAGATTCAATAAATTAAAGTGAAAAAAATAACTATCTTCATCAAGTTCAAGAAGGTTCAATTTAGGAAAAAGGGAAAGACAAAGTTAGCACTGGTAACAATTTACATCAAAGGGAATTAAAGAAAACAATCAACTTGAATTTGGTTTATGTTCAGCAATGACTAAACGCAGCGATAAAAGGTCAAGAAGGTCCTTAACTGACCTTGACACTGGAGGGGAGCTGTGGAAGGGGGACTGGGGGTGATGGTGAATAGCTTCATTTGCCCTGTTCAGCTCATTGTGTTCTGTCTTTTTAATCAGAGACTCGTTTCTCTCATAATGTCTTTCCTTATTCAGGAGTATGAATGGTTAACCTCGGCTAAAAGGGAAATCTGAAGAAATGGAATAGGAAAAATGTACAACTTGATCTTTCATTTTCTTCCAGCAAACTTAGATTTAATAATTTTCTCATTCAATCACATGATAAGCTAAAACACACACGGTTTTATTTTGGCTTTACATTGGCATACAAGGTATACATATAGGTCAAGCGTAAGATAAGATGTGCTGCTACAGTAGTTAAACTCAAAACTAATTTATGCATAACCGATGATCGAATCATTACTTTTTTCATCGCTGCACTTCACTCTCAAAACCTCTTTCCCTACCCAACGGTATAAATGGGTAACTGTAATCTGAAAGGATAATCTGATGTTGAACTGAATGTACATGTGCTATTAACTACGAAATCATTGTTTTCTAACAGTGAATTAGTCAAGAAAATATGAAAACTGGATATCAATACAGAGACGTTACATGTGCAAGGAAACCGGGTTACTTCATTCGAGCTCCGCGCTTCAAGAAAGTTCGTCGATGCTTAATAAGAAGGAAAAACTTGCTGCTTACGATTAGATTTCAAACGAGTCTTGTACGTTATTTATTTGAACTCTTTAGCGGGAGATTCCATCCCTTCCTTGCACCGTAAATCCCTGCTATTATGTTGTAGCAATATCCTGATAAAATGAACATTTTGTTCTTGTTCCTTAACAATTAATTGCACGAAACACTCAGAAAGAAAGAAGTGAATTGATTAGCACCAAAACTATAGCCAATGAGACATAAAAGTAATGCAAAACTGTATTATTTCGGTATGTCCTCACCATGTTAAAATTTGTTGTTCGCTAGAAATGACAAATTAGATTTACTGGTGCATTTTGTACAAAACCCCTTGTATATTGAGTAAATAAAGAATTCCTACCCTCTAACTGCAGTAAAATACCTTGGATTACCACTTTTTTCCCCCCCACACCACTCTAACCAACCCCTCTACGAAAATACTAAATGAAGGCACGAAAAACCCACAAACAAATAAAAAACAAACTGGAGCTCTGCTTTTAGGCTTGATTAGATCTCTGTACTATTTTTTGCAATGTAACAAACGTCTTATATGGAGATTAATAGAAATAATTATTCAAATATTAAAAAAACTAGTATAACATCCAAATGGAAAACTAAAGAAAGCCTGTCATCTGACCGCTAGATGAATGAAGGCTTAATTTCAAATGTGATCTATGATTTCTTTTCTTTTTACTTTATAAAAAGGCAATTGCAAATGACTATAAAACTGCTAAAATGGTGTTTAAAACAGGTTGAGGCTCTAACACCTCGATTAAAATTTCAGTAATTACATTGTTCCATGTATGTTTTGCTAATACGTCGTCGGTCACAACCTTGTTTTTCGCTTCTACTTCTTGCTGTGTGGCTCATCTTTGTCCGCTGTTCATATTCTAATTACATTAGATCAGCAATAGCTGGTAACTCGCAGTCGACCAATGTGTCATAGATTTCTCCAATACTCAGGTGGCGATGGTTTCCCACAGCGCCAAGGACAACGTCCGAGGGATTCACAACTCTCTTGTCTAAAAAGCGAATCTCAATTTGGGAGAAACCCAGCTTTTCTGCCAACAGTTTCCACTCGTCTCCACCTGCGTAGAAAAACATATTATGCTCTCTCATAAATTTTGTTTCAATTGAAACACAGGTTTTGACCTTAAATCAAACTCTATTGTAGACCGCATGGTTAAATAGCATAAATTGCATTGCTAACATTTTCTTGGCGCCTGATATCCTCCAAATTTCGTCTAAATTATTTTCATCTCATCCTTTTGGTAAGGGTTTTGACGAAAGCTGTCGAAATTTAGCTCGCTATGAATTAATCCAGCTGGAATATGATCTGAAAACGCATCTGCTTTTTCGAGGGTCCTTTTCAGAGTCGAGAGACGACAACCTATGAGTTGAATCAAAGGTTAAAATTAGTTTATGAATAAATGGGTGTGCGGACGCCAACTTATTCCTTACCCGAGAGGCTGAACGTCAAATCCTTGTATTGCTTATGTGGCATGCAACCAACTGACATATCCTCATTCAACAACGGTCCTGTAGAGACAAAAGAACAGGAAAGGGAGATAAATATAGCAGTATTTATTTTAGAAAACTTTAAACCAAAATGAAAAAATATATTAAAGCAGATCAAAAGGGCATCATCAACAAATACAGCTACACACTAAAATCAAGAACACCTCGATATTATTTTAATGTTGCATTGAGAGGATGCTTGTGTGAGTACTTCTTTATATCTTAAACCTATTCCCCCTCCTGCATGCGGAAAAAAATAATCTTTTTGAACTCACCAGTAGTACCAGCAGGTGTAATCTCTCGTAAGTGTCTCACCAAATCATCCCGTTTCTCAGATTTAGCTCTCAAGGCGAGGCCACGAATCATACTTTTCGTCTCTGGCTCTGGACTGATTAAAGATGCTGGTTCCAACTGCAGAGCTTCTTGAAACTGAATCACAATGTCCTTAACATCACTTCCTGAGTTGAGTGGAATGGACTGGATGGAGGTTTTGATATTATCGGGCAGCGCAAGATCCTTCCGTTTCTTTCCTTGAAAAGGATTTAGAACGAATTGAAATAACGAAAAACGAAATTAAATGAAATAAGAGAAAGTTAAGTAGACGGAATGTATTTTGCTGACACCCAAATATTTTGAGTTGGTTAAAAGTCTGTTCCAGGAGAAACAATGGTATTAATAAAATTGCTCCTAAAATTATACGAGAAGGGATCTTGTTGGCTCTTTCTTTAGGTACGACATTGTTATTATGATATAATGACATAAAAGATAGCTACCTTTACCTTCTATAGAAAATATGCCTTTTGCACCGAGGTAACCTCCATGACTTGTTGTGTGAAGAGCTTGCACCTGCTAAGAAAACAAATTAAATCCACTTTTAAACCAGTTTATAAAAATATCATTGAACCTAAAAAGTATTAGCGTCTCATCAAACTAAGGAAGAGGATGGGACTGACAACATACCTGATTCGTGGATATTCCAGCATCCTCCCCTTCTTCTCCGCCTGAGAACCAACATTCAAACTGCTTGACCCGAATCCTGCGATCCCCAAGAAGGCTGCGTCCTTGTCTGTTACAATGTTGACGCTGTCTCAAATCAGATTCTGACAAGAAGTGTAGACACTCACATCCACGCACGTCATGATCGCGGCATTTTACCGACCTTGGTCGAGAACAGACAGGGCAGCAGACACACATATCATACTTCACGTTGTTGAGCCAGTGAAACTCTTTCCGCATGCATTCGAGTATAAACCTCAATTTCCAGTGAACAGCACGGGAGATATCGGCTCTTTTCTTGTCATTGCCTCCGCTGTAAACGGCGACTTCAATGGCTGTGGAATGGCACCAAAAAATAACGGAGATACCTTGGTCTGGAAGAATGTGAAACATGGAAAAATTATGAAACAACTCTGGGTTCACTTTGCTCTTCCATTCTTCACCACACCACTGGAGGAAATGAAGGATAAGTCGGGAGAATAGACCAGGAGGCACTCGACCTGATGCAAATGTTACAAAAAGAGATGGAAAGTTTACAGAGTCGAGAAGCTGTAGGACGTCATCTGTTGGGGGTGACATCAACATGGACGGTACAAGGTACTGCTTGCTGTCTTTAGATGACGGCCAGGGGGAAATCAAGCTTAATCTCTCCATGATGGCAATGAGGCTCTTGTGACTTTCTTGGTTGTCGAGCAAGTCTCTCCAAGCATGGTCAATGAGCTTTTCATCCAAGATTCCGGTTTCTTCAAGTTGTATCCACAGGTCTTTGACAGGATGCTCCGTGTGTTTAAAACGTCTTACAGTGATTACGCTTTTGAGGACATCAACAAGCCACTGAGGATCTAATATCACCATCCTTTCCAACTCTGGAGAACCACTAAAATGAATCACAATTCTCTGATCATGCAAAAAGTTCAACAAAGTGGAAAACTCATCATCTTCTTGGATCGCACAGTCTTCAAATGCAATCCACTTGGCTTCTTCACGTGTTATCCACTTGTCATGCTTTTTGCGAAGCTTGTTTTCATACCTCAACCACTTCACCGGAATTTCTTCTTTCGTCAGTTGCAGCTCCTTCGCAACAGCAAGCACCTCTTCTCTCAGCCGTTTAACCTCAGTACATTCTTCTTCACTGCCAGACTTTGTATTATCCACGACGAAAACATCTTTATACAGATGTTCCTTGTAGGTCTTGTGCTGCAGAAAGCCGTACGTTTTTAAAGCAAGGTCTCTTGCGTTAGATCCATCAAACGGCACGTCAGCATGGGTACATACCAGGAATACTGGGGGAAGCCTCCGTGGCACAACATTCGGAGCAGTCTCTTGAGAGCTTCGAACATCTGCACTTACCAAGGAATAAATTGATGACATCCAAAAGTCCAGATAATCAAGGTTTGTTTTACTGCAGTCACTGTCCACTTTGTCCTCGAAAAGTCCTGTTTTGACAGGCGGGATGGCATTCTTGTCTGGATCACGACTCAAGTCAGACACCAAAATGTAGATAGCTTTCTCCGTGAGGAAGATTGGATGGGTTTCGTAGTACACTGACTGTCCGCCAAAATCCCATAGAACTGAGTAGATGTAGTCTTCATGGTTTGCATTTTCCTCCTCTTGAAGCATTTTTTCAACCAGCCTGGCTACTTCCTCGGGCAATTTTCCGTGTAAAGATTCGATATTTCTTGAGGGCTTAGTTGAGCCATAACGAGAAATGTTTGTGCTTGATCCATCCGGAGACTCTAGCTCAGACTCTGAATCTGACTCTGAGTCAGAATCTGACTTTTGCCGAAACCCCGTTAAATTTTCCATTTCTTTCCTTAAAAATTCACTGATCACTTTCGCTGCTGCAAGGTGTTCAAATTGATCTTCTGGCTCAAATTCTACTTCTTCCTTCACCTTTCCGCTTTTCCAAATCTCTTTTGATACTTTAAAGTATAAAGAGTCAGTGTCTATCCCGACTGTGCTTTCCTCTTTTTCATTGAATTTTTCTCCTTTTAAGGACTTTTTGAGACTAGTTTTTCCTGTCCGCTCCTGTCCGATCAACATTACTGGTATTCTCTTGATGCAGGCCTTTCCCCCCGTTAAGGCTTTGTCATATGCCTTAACAGCTTCAGGACCTCGAGCATAAATTTCCGAAGGGACTGAAGATGTAATTTTAAAATCATGTGTTAGCGGGTATAATAACCTGTGGTTGTTTCATGCAAGTTGAAGAGGGGTAGGTTGTCTTTAAAATATAATGCTACCCTTTTTCTGTTGTTGTTAGCTCTCAGTCTTCAGAGAGTCATGTAATGAGACATTTCATCATTTGGAAATATTAAAATATGGTTATTAGTGCAACATAGTGATACATATGAGTTAATTAATGACCAAGCGTTCACTTCATATTGACTACGGGCGGTGTCAGTATATAATTACTTTTAAGTCAGATTCTGCTAAAGTTAGGATACGACCTGATTTTGCTAAAAATACTTTTCAAATAATGATAATATTCAAATTCCCCCGGTAGAGAGTACGGCACACGGTATCTGGATGATATGTACACGATTCGGGGTATACGTTTGTAGTTACGTCAAGTAGTCTTTTATAAAAGCTAACCATTTTTTTTCAAAGATGTTAGCCAGAAGCGATATTTCTTTTAGGGATATTTCTCATAAGAGACCCTTCTTTTAGAGCCATGTAATCTTCATTTGTTTGAAACTTTTGTTGATAAAAAAAAAAAAAAAAAAGAATTACATCCAGATATGATCGCTAAAATGAAGAAAATCAGATTTTTGAGCTTTGTTCGTTAATTGCTTCTATGAAAAATAGAGGCTGGCCCGCGGGGATTTCTACATATTTAGCGACTGGAATATTATAATTAACCAGCTACGCGCTTAATATGTTCAATTTACAGAATCGGTGAATTTTTGGGGAGTGTAGAAAAAAAAAATTTTCTTTGCATTACCTTACAGCAAAAACGACGAAAACTGTATCAATAGAAATAATAGATTAATGTAAATACATCCACACTCAGGACTAATTGAATAGAGCAGAGTGAAGGACCTCGCGCATAGATCTCCAAAGGGACTGAAGATGTGATTCTAAGATCATGCGTTACGGTTGAAAGAAAAATTTTTTACGTTTAACTTCCTATACGACCAACGGTTAAAATCTGTCAATTTTTAGGCCTAACGACAAAATTTTTGCCGTCCTACGGCTAACGGTTAACCTCAGCTGCCATCATATAATTAAAAATTAGTTTACTTCTAAGTCAGATTCCGCTAAAGTTAAGAAACGACCTGACTACGTGAACAATATTATTTAATCCGTCTCAGAATTATTTCCCGTGACCATTGTCGGATAACATTTGACCGTAAATAGCTGGTTGGATCACACGGATATCAGCCGTTAAAAAGTAATTAGTTAAGTTCTGTCTGTGGTGGGTATTGCAGAGATGCACACCCTCCAGCCGGGGAACAACTCAGCTTTTTTCCTAAGCATTGAGCTGCGTTATTCTTAATTTGATGCTTACATTAGTTTAAGTCAATAGAACCTGCTATGATAAAATAAAGAAAATGAAACTAAATTTATTGTTGAATATTTGCTGTTATCAAAGATACATACATATCCAATGTGTTGTGTCACGCGGTGCGTTACCAGTGCTAATCTGGCATGCTGAGAATATTTTTGGGTGTGTGGTGTCATGTGCTAATGGTGTATACACCTTGTTTGTAAACCCCACTAAAGAATGAGACTAATAATTAATGAAACACTGTCAAAATAAAAGTTACTAAGATTCATTAGTATAGGTAACAAATAAATTACCTTTTTCCTTCTCCGTCAACTCTAAAATAAAAACAAAATGATAAATTATGATAGGATTTGCAAAGTCATTTCAATCCCTTGATGAAATTATATAGAGAACCTACAGATCTGGTGGCTGAGGAGTGCATCGTTTTTTCAAAGCATTGACCCCCGCGAAGTGTTGTTATAATGAAACACTACTTTACCAAGAAAACAAAAGTATTCTCCTAGCTCCAAGTGTGTACTCTACACATAAATAAAGTTAACAGAAACAAATACAGGCCTATTTATCGCAGAAATGTCTGATTAAGCAGCTGCTTATCTTCGCTGCAAAAAACTAAAAACTAAAACAGTTTACGGTAAATGGAAATCACACAGCGAAACAGTGATTTATGTATATGTTGTGGTTCAATTTTATCCTTGGTTCAAATTTTATTTCCCTTTGTTTAAAACTCACCATCATACATTACATTACCCAAAAACAAAAGAATATAAAATTTGAACCAAGGATAAAATTGAACCACAACATATTAAGTGGACGATTAGATTGAAGCCTTCAGTAACTGTATTTCTTATTCCAAGCTTTCGCCGATCTACGGTATCGTCAGGAAATGTAAGAAAAATAAAAAAATTCTTTACATTCCTGAACGATGCCGAAGATCTGTGGACGATTAGATTGAAGCCTTCAGTGACTGTGTTTCTCATTCCAAGCTTTCGCTGATCGACGGTATCGTCAGGAAATGTAAGAAAAATAAAAAAATTCTTTCCATTCCTGAACGATGCCGAAGATCTGCAAAAGCGTGGAATTAAAAAGAGAGATACGAAAGCTCAAGGCCAATTATATATTTACACTGAGATGCTTAAATCAGTTTAACACAATAGAATGTGCTCCACGAAAATGAGTTTAAAAAATATGGAGTTCATAACTGAATACATTTACTTTCA
Organism: Pocillopora verrucosa; assembly: GCF_036669915.1. Lineage (NCBI taxonomy): Eukaryota > Metazoa > Cnidaria > Anthozoa > Scleractinia > Pocilloporidae > Pocillopora > Pocillopora verrucosa. The sequence continues at coordinate 12,990,247 of NC_089321.1, read as the reverse complement.
TCAAACTTACATAAATATCCAATGTGTAGTGCAAAGAGTGAATATCGAGACTGTTAAAACAAAATTTACCAAGATTCATTATCATAGTTAACTAATAAATTACCTTGTACCTCTTTGATGAACTCTGGAATGAAAACAAAATGACGAATTATGATAAGGTTTGCAAAGTCATCTCAATCCCTTACTGATATGACATAAAGAATCCACACATCTGGTAGCTGTAGAATGCATCATCTATTTATAGGCATTAGCCCCACCCCTGAGATGTTGTCATAACAGAACACTAATTTACCTTTAAAAATATTCTCCAAAAGCTAAGTGCGTATTATTTACGTGAATAAAAGTTAACAGTGTATCGCCAGAGGATTTTGGGTTCTTCAAACTCCCACGGAAGAATGCACGGCACTCGATATCTGGATGATATGCACACGATTTGGGTTATATGTTTGTGGTTACGTCGAGTAGTCCTCAGAAAAGTTGGTCAATTCCTTCTTAAAAGATAACTGCCAGAAATAATATTTGTCTCGGTGATATTGCTCATAAGAGACCCTTCTTTTAAAGCCATGTACTTTCCATGTGTTTTAAACTTTTCTGTTGAGAACATACCATGTAAACATCGCCAAAATATGCAAAGTCAGATTTTTGAGCTTTGTTTGTAAACTGGCTCTTTGAAAAATGGAGGCCGCCCAGCAGGAATTTTTACATATTTAGCAACTAGAATGTTATAACCAGCTAGGCGCTTATTTAATTTCAGTTACAGAATCAATGAGAATCGGTAGAGGGCCAGCCTGCTAACATCTTGACTTGGCGAACGGACTTAAAGCGCGATTCTCGACGAGTTCGCTTGAAATATACGAAGAGTATCTGACAAGTCCCTTGGCCGAGACCAAACGCCGCGTCATACCAGCCACGAATTTTTGACAGTCGCTTTCGATGTGAAAATACCCCTCTGCTCTTCGAAATAAAAGAAAAATAAGGAAATAACAAGCATTTTATGGTAGTTCTGCTACTTTCGAAATTGTAAGCTCTGAGGAGCTAGAGATCGGAACTAGATTAAATGCTGATAGCCTAGCTCCGTTTAGCCAACCAGATGGCTAAAAGTTTAACGACCGTGCTCCTTTTTTTATTTATTCGATACAAAGGCTCAATCTAAAGAAACACACATATGCACCTGACGGCGTAGATGATATTGTGAATATTGAAACACTGTTAGAAGAAAATTACTAAACCGATAATAAACAACTTACTCAGATAAGGTATTCAAAATCATATCACCTCCAAACTGATATCGCTGAAATACTCATGCATAGGAAAACTTGAATTTTCACATGATATGTACGTTTAGAGTTAGGCACCTCGAACCCTTTATAAAAGAATGAGCATTTACGGCAGCGAGTTTTTTTTCGGAGAAATAACAGGGAAAGTGCGATGAAAAATAATTTTTTCTAAGCGAAAACGAAATATCTACCGATACTGAACTGCATCCTTTCAATAATTTATTTAATGCATAAATCTACAAGCGTACAAAGCCTCTCAAGGGCAAATGAAAGACTAAGGTTTTGTATTTGAACTGAGTTTGATGTTGCTGCTCTCCTTTTTAAGTAGCTTCTTCACAAATTTTCTTTAACCTCTGAAAGCTCAATCTTTATAAACAACGTTTCAATTTTTGTTGGAGATTTGAATTTGGCGGCTTTCGAGAACAAAAATATATGGCATATAACCGTCTCCATGGAAACAGTCCGTAAGGCGACCAAGTAAAAACCAATCAGACTACTCTGCCATGTAATAAATGAATATATTTGCTCCATTTAAACAAATATACACATCAGTGTACACAGTGTAAACGTAAATATTGAAAGACAGTAAGAGAAAATTACTGAACCAATAATAAACAATTTACCTGTCCTGAACTCTAAAATGAAAACAAAATAATGAACCAGGATACGTATGCAATATCATCTCAGTTCCAAACTGATAAAGCAGGAAATACCCATGCATATACATACTTTTACCGTAGACCTTTTATAAAAGGGCGAGCATTGATAACATTCGTTTGTTGTTGTTTTTTTTTTCGGAGAAGTAACATTAAGGGTGCGATGAATAATACTTCCTTTCAGCAAAAACGAAATCCTTTCTGAAATTGAACTCTTTAGCTTCCAAATTTTTTGTAATGTATAAATCTTTGAGTGTTAGGAACCCAAAAGAGCAAATGAAGGACGGAGATTTTGTATTTAAACTGAGTTTGATGTTGTTTAATGTTATTGTTGCTAACAAAAGCAACAACAACAGCGCTGTTGTCGTTGTTGCATTTCTTTATGAGGTTGCTTGTTTACATATTTTCTTTATCCTCTGAAATCATAGTCCAAAGAGCACGCAAAATGCGAGCTTCGAATACCAAAACAAGACAAAAATAATATAAAACAAACAAATTGCTGTTAACAGGCAAGTATTTGTTGCTTGTTTCTTTATGTTTTCCTCTTAGTATTTTCGTTTGTTTTTCTCCCATGAATGCAACTCATAAGTTAGGTTCTGTTCCAATGTCGAATTTCTAATTTGACAGATCAACTTTCCTATTACGTACATTACAAGTACGATAGGAGTCATTTATTCTTCCAAAAAATTTGCTGAGAAAGGAGGAATAAGATGAAAACGCATGTATCGTTGATAGAAGTGTTATCCGTTTAAACAAACATCCCGACGAAAAGCGAAACATATGGAAATTTCCCTCTGTTCTCGAAAATGAAAATAAAATAGGAAATAACTATGAAAAATCATCTCCGCCATCTTCAGATTATGCTAAGAATACTCCCACAAACAAGTTTTAAAGAAAAGCTCTGTTCTTTTGGCTTTGCAGAAGGAGCTATGCTATAGCTTTTATCGATATCCTTTCTAGAGCGAGACTTTAAAACAGTACCACCAAAATATGGTTTTGACCTCGTTTCGACTAATTTGCTACTAAAAGTAAGAAAGCAAACTTGTCCACTATGTTTTTCCAGAACAGAACAAATAACCGACAGTACCACGGAACGTTGTTGATCTATTCACGCCTTTTTCGGACTCTGATAAGAACGCTAGAATAATAATGTATGTGGTAAGTTGTCTCATTCTCTAATTTCAAATGCTCACTGTTAGTTGGAAGGAATTAGGCCATGTATCAATATTAAGGCATTAATATCTCTTACAAAAGAAACATGCAGCAAAGTCAGTCTTTCTCCTCCAATAGCCTGACCATTTTTAAGTCAACAACAAAATAGCCATGAACTTCTAGATTTTCGTTCAAAATGTCCTAGTGGTAATCTACTCAGAAATAATTTCCAAGTTTCTCAATAATAGACGGTCAAGGTAGCATAAGTTTGAAAATATAAATACTATCATCGGAACTTATTTAGTCACTACACATGCGGAGATAATGGTATTATCAAAATTTGAGAACGTTTCCGAACATGTACATGTGGAAATTTGATACACACATGATATTACCTTGGGTTATTTTTGTACCCTGCGTGACGAAAGTGTTTAGTGTTACTGTATGCGGGTTTGGATGGTTACCATCATTCTGGATCTTTCTGTGACTTTTTGGAAGCTTTCAAACAAACTTTCATTGTAAGACCTAAAATACCTCGCGATCCTAAAGAGTTCTTTTGGGCTACTTTTAACCATTTCCGGCAAAAAGCAAAATGGATTTTGAGTTTCCGAGAACATACTGACTTAAATTTCGGTAACCAGTAAATCTATGTCCTTTTAGAGGACCTTTATTTGAAACTCAGGCAGCAGATTTGCATGTCAGCGAATGAAAGATTTTGATCAGAAATAAAACGAACAGATAAACAATTGTAACAAAGAAGACTAATATTAATTTGAATGATTGTTTGCCGAAGTTTAACACCGAAAACTCCGGCGGGTGCTTTACCAAGGTAGCCACGTAGTCCAAATCTTATTGAAAGCACCGTAATACTTAGAAGCAATATTTATTAACTGAACTAAGTGTTAAAATAAAGAGGGGCAAGTTTCTAAAAACTAATGTGGTTCTTCGTCGGTGGAAGATACAAAGATATCTATCTATCTATCTATCTATCTATCTATCAATCTATCTATCTATATCTATATATATAGATATAGATAGATAGCTAGATATCTATTTATCTATCTATAGATATATATATATATATATATATATATATATATATATATCTATAGATAGATAGATAGATAGATAGATAGATATAGAGCGTTAGCCCCTCATCAGACGTTTCCGGTAAACCCTCCAAAGAAACATAAATATTTGCATATTAAGTTAGGTAAAAACCACGCATACGCTCCAAAGAATAATCAATCAAACAAATGGCTATTGGAATGTTAGTTTTCATGGTCGGATTTACACCTCATACAAGCCACGATTTACCCTTCTCACTTTCATTGTAGATATTATTTTACAAAAAGAATTGAGTTGTTGGTATTCAGTTTCAAAAATGTATTTTTTCAACCTGAACAAAAAGTGCGTAATTTTTTTCCAAGCATTGACCTCTGCGCGGGGTTGCTAAAATAAAAGACTAATTTAGCTAAAAAACAAAAGTATTTTCCCAACTCCAAGTGCATTCAATACATAAATAAAAGTTAACAGAAACAAATAAAAGGATTATTTATCGCAGAAATGTCTGATTAAGTAGCGCTGTTGCCGTTGTTGCTTTTCTTTATGAGGTCGCTTACTCAAGAATTTTCTTTATCTTCTCAAATTGTAGTCTAAAGTGCAAGCGAAATGCGAGCCTCGAATAACAAAACAAGATAAAACAAAACAATTGCTGTTAACTGGCTAGAATCTGTTACTTGTTTCTTTATGTATTTTTGTTTGTTTTCTCCCTTTTATACTTCGCGTACAGTGTGCAACTTGTAAGGCTATGTGGAATTAACTTGAGAACTACAGAGATTTAGTAACATAGCCAACTATATTTACTTTTTTTTCGGCGGAGGAGGGCAAGCAAACTGAGAATTACCACGAAGTAAGATATAAATAATCTCAGGTCCCTTTTGATTTTGATGAGGATATACCCGTGGATGAGAAAACCTCACTGATTACTTACGTTTAAAAGAGGAGGGATTGTGGAGACAGCTTTTGGCTCTGGTTGTGTCTCTCAAAGAAATGAAGGTTTACTCTGAATAAATCATGACATGTCTTGAAGTGAAGTGTTGCTGAATATTCAAAGAAGCCCTATATTTTGTCGCACCGGCGACGAGAATCAAACAAACAACTAAGAATGCTCACCGATATAGTACAACAGAACGTCCAATAGGAGATTTTTCAATCAAAAGCTTTCACTCGGAAAAACTCTAAAAATCTCAAGTAAGAATTAAGGGTAACTTCCGCGCAAAAACTTGTCGACACTTGCCTCGCAAACCTTTCTTATTTCGCTTCAAAAACTTATATAAATAACCGTCAATAAGTTTGAGGTACCGTTCCAATTAAATTGCTAGAAGACTTAGCGATGAAAAGTTCGGATGAATTTCGATCACATTTGGGAGAAACTAAGCAAACCAGATCGATGTAAATTTTAATGGCTATGCCGAGTCTGATTTAGTGGAGGAAAAATGGACTGATATGATGACTGATTGCTTTCGTCAACATACTTTATAAGGCAAAACTTATGCTTCATACACGAAGGCGACTGTTCCATCAGGATTTCTAAACACGAGGAAACTGATGAAAGAACGAGGCAGCGGCCGAGTGCTTTTATTGTATTGGAGTGTTTAGAAACCCTGATGAAACACGAAGCCCGAGTTTATAGAATGGCTTCTCCAAAGGGTCTAATTTATTAGCAATAAACACAAAAGCAAAACAAAGATCATGCGTGTATTTAGTTTTTGCTTTCTTTTGTTTCATTAAACATGAACAGATTTGTTAGGCAGTGTGATGAAATATGTTTTTGTGTTTTTTACAAGTGCGGCTTTTTAATGAGAGGCAAAAGCACTTTGCATTGACCTCCTCTGTTGCGATTTTGAAAAGTGAAATAAGCAGCTATGCAGGGATAAGTCTTGCCAGTTTCGACCACCAAAGAAAGCCAAATATAAGTTCTTTGCTCGAATTTTCGAAGACCAACAGTCAGTACAGTACAAAGAGAAGTGGGCTGTTGATGTTTTCCTAAATTGGCAAGCTGCACGCGAAAAAAATCATATCCTTTTACTCCGGCTGGAGAGTGTGTTCAAAGCATGCAAAGTCTTGAAAAAATTTAAAGGTTGGAGGACCTGCATAGCCTCTCCCTAAACCTCTGCCTTACAAAGTTCGTCCGAACAATAGAACCAGCATTTGTTCAAGTGTCGCATTCCTTTGCTAATTGATTTCCAAACACACGTGTTTGTACATCCTAACACACATTTTTGGATATATAAAATATTTATATGAGCTCAAACATAACCCCTATTGCTAGTTTTTAGCAGCATTTACTTATTAATTTGCCGTTCGCCGTTTTCAACGTCGCTGTAAATTATGTTACATCGCCAATATATGACACTTGCTGATAAAAAAATTTTAAAAAAAAAGCATAAATAAGTGATTATGAATAAGAGTGATAAATCATCGCATTAATCTATTGATTTTACGGAGACCACTTGCGTACAAAAAACCAAGCTGAATATATATCTATGGCTAGATATCTATTTGCGAGATGCAGAACATGCATGAAAACACAGGCAATGAAGATCTACTTTCATAAAGTCCTGAAGGAATATCACACAGAGGAAAAATGTACATAAAGTGAAGAGATGGGGAGTGGCTCACTTATATTTCACTTTATTGAGTTAAAAAGGTACGAAGTAAAAAAAAAGAAGAAGAAAACAGGTAGCTGCATCATGTTATTTCTTGAGCTGCTACACACAGGGGATGAAAGACTCGAGCAATTAAAATCTGGGAGACAACTGAAATAAATCTTTGTTCTCAAAGCCTAAGTGAAAAAAGTTAAAATAATTTACATACTCGCTGCCGGAAAAAAAAGTAAACTGCAAAGCGTTTTTTTCCCCGAGAAAACTAAAACATTGCGGTCACAGGAAAAATCTTTTTTTTTCTGAGATGCGAAGGAAATTGCTTATATTTAATTACCGTATTCCGGTATTCCCGAAAAATACGGACCATGACCATATGTATTTTTTAGTAAAGTATAAAATTCCGAGACTGCATTCTGGCATGAATAATATGGTGATATTTCTCTCTCAGTCAGGGGTTCAATTTACAGCTTTTTGCCTGGAATTCGGTATACCAAGTTGCAGTGCTGCTCTTTTGAAACCATTCGCACTCAAAGAGCGATTCGTAGTTATTTGAACAAGGGATTTATTAATGATAAATTACTTGAACTTTTAGTCAAATATCACAGCATTAACAAAAGCATACCTACGCTGAAAAGGCTCATTGAAAAATGCGGTCTCAAAGATGAAATCCGAGATACGGACAGAAACCTTTTAGATGGACCAGCCTACAACTGAGGCTGGCACACACATTCCGGAAGGATACAAAGTTTTAGTATTCATCGTCTAGGAAACTGGTGCGAAGAAAAGGTGGTTTAAAGTACTGTACATGAATACTGACGAGAAAATTATAGGTATTGCATTTAGAGTAGAAAGAAGAGAGTAAAGTAAAGTTGTTCGACTTATAGTTCTTGTTCTTAAGAAGCTCATCCTATTATGTCAAATAAAAGAATTTCTATTGTTGTTATGGATTCACCCGTAATTTAATAATTATCCATAAACACTATTAATACACTGTAAATGAACACCTTTAGTTGATTTTTTTAAAATTTGCACTCAGCTTCGTGCTCTTTGATTGTATTCAAAGAGCACGAAGTAAACTGGATGATATTTCCAATTTACTTTACAGAGATGCACACTCTGCAGCCGGGGAACGATCCAGCTTTATTTCTAAGCATTGAGCTACATTATTCCAACGTGTTTTGTTTATTGTCATGGTTGTAAATCTATAATACGATGCTTAAATCAGTTTTCGTCAATAGAATGTGCTATGATAAAATAAAGAAAATAAAACAAACGTAAATATTCAATGTGTACTCCAAAGAGTGAATATTGAGACACTGTCAATGTAAAAGTTACTGAGACTCATTACCATAGGTAACTAATAAATTACCTTCCAACTCTTTCTGCAGCTCTAGAATGTAAACAAAATGTATAATTACGATAAAGTTTTCAAAATCATCTCAGTCCCATAATGAAACAATATAGAGAACCTACAGATCTGGTGGCTAAGGGTGCATAATGTTTTCCAAGCATTGGACCCCGCGAGGTATTGTTATAAAGAAACACTTATTTATCAAGAAAACGAAAGTATTCTCCTTACTCCAATTGCGTATTCTACACATAAATAAAATTCAAGGGAGAAAAAAACACAAGGGTAATTTATTCGCAAAAATCATCTGATAACGCAGCCGCTTATCTTCGCTGCAAAAACAGAAATTTTCAAGGTAAAAAAAGTTTTCAAGATAAATGGGAAACCCGGGACCAATCCTAGCTCACATGGTCACACCGCGAAACAGCGATTTATGTATACATCGACAGACCTTAGAAACCAGGCAAGGTAACGATTCAATTAAGGCCTTGTGCAACTGTATTTCTCCCTTATTTCAAGTTTTAAGGCCTTGTGCAACTGTATTTCTCCCTTATTCCAAGTTTTAAGGCCTTGTGCAACTGTATTTCTCCCTTATTCCAAGTTTTCGCCGATCTACGGTATCGTTGGGAAATGGAAAGAAAATAGAAAATTATTTACGTTCCTGAACGATGCCATAGATCTGCGAAAGCATGGAATTAAAAATGAAATACAATAGCTCAAGGCCAATTGTACACTTATACTAAGATACTTAGATCATTTAACACAATTAAAAAATTAGTTAAAAAATATGGATTTCATAACTTTAACACGACTTTAACTTTACGGCACGACTTCAACATTCCGGCACGACTTAAACATTCTGAATATGGACACCCCCCGGTCAAAATCCGCTAGCGGATGCGGACCACCCTTCGCAGATTTGGACCCCCTTTCCAAAATTTCCTTTTAAGCATCGTTTGTATCATATTTGGTAACTTATTCTATTTGGAAGCTTTTTGTCGATGTTCTTTTCAGTGACAACACAACATTCCTCAATAAAGATAAAGAAAAACAGCCATATCGTTCCATTTCTGCCGCATTTATTATACGTAGGAATTAAATACAAACAAACTACAGCATTCGAACGATTGAAATTGTTATAATAAATCCTTGCTTCTTCTGATGCGAATCAACATTGGTACAAAACGTCATAACAATAGTGAAGACTATTGCGTCCAGTCACAAGAATAACTCAGTCTGATTTTCTAATTAAATAACATAAAATAGTTTCTGAACAAGAACGAAGTAACTACTCTTATTTAATATAAGTCGTTCCTAAAGCCTATAATAAATAGAAATGTTTCTATTCTGAACTATTAGAACTCTCAGCTTATTTTCAATTGCAAATCAACATCAACGTCTATGTCTTAACAGTAGTGGAGACTACTACATCCAACTCAATTTTATTTTCAAATTTTAACGATTATTAACTGTTGAGAGATCCGAAATAACACTTTAACAAGTACGAAGTCGCTTAGAGTCTGGCGGTCAGCAGACAGTGCAGAGCCACTCGCACCCCGCGGCAGTCTTAAGTACCTCGCAGCTCAAGTCCAACCATTCCTCGCTAGACGAACTGTCGTAAACCCGCAAATGTTCGTTGATCGACGTTGAACAAAGCCAATTATTTTTCCTAGTGTGGTGAATTTGGACAGATTCTTCAGAAACAGCAGAAAACGATATTTGGCAGAGCAGAGTATCTTACCAGCCACCAATGTTCGGAAATTGCTTCTTCAAAATGTTTTGTGATTCATTGATAAAGTTGTCGTCAAGGTGACCGTTGCTTAGGATGGTATTACGATCTTTTTCAAGGACATTAACTTTAACAGACTTGGTAAGTTTTGTCGAAGTGTTTTTGTCCCCTTTTATGGCACCAGATTGCAAAGGCATCTCTACCTAAGTGTTCGTGTTTGGGTGTGACTGTACCGAATGATAGTAGATCTTTAGTCTTGAGCTGTCAAATGATGTTTTCAGCTCAGTACCGTCTTCGTTTCGGAGATTGTAGAGACCCTTTGGTAACGCCTTGCTGATGGTATAAGGACCTGACCACGCCCACTCCAGTTTGTCTCCTTTTCTTGCCTCGTTCCGTAAGTTTCTCAGCAACACAGTGTCGCCCTCCTTGAATCCTAGTGGCTGGTGCTTTGCATCCTACGACGTCTTTTGCCGCTCTTGTGCTTTGTCAATGTTCTTTATTGCCTGAACCTTCTCCTAGTCTCGAATGTACATCATGACACGAACTTTCTCTTAAAATCGGCGGGTGCATCTCCGATTTTATCAGAGAGTGAGTCAGTACTGCTAGGCTTTGGCCTGATTTCCGTCTCGATGAGTAGCACGGGTGCACGGTCAAACATTAACTCGAACGGTGTGAATTTGGTGGAGTCATTGTTATTGGTTCGATAGGCGAACAGAAAGGGACTTGATGTGCACATTGTTGAGGGCCTAGATGTAATAACTGTCCTAAATGAAATAAAGTCCTAAATGTAAGAACATTTGGTCCTAAATGTAAGAACATTTGGTCCTAAATGTAAGAACATTTGGTCCTAAATGTAAGAACATTTGGTCCTAAATGTATAAAATTCCTAAATTTAATAACATTTGGTCCTAAATGTAATAACATAATAACTTAAGTACAAACCTTTTCTCTCGTCTTGTCACGGCCTATGTGACCAGCAAGTTTGTTAGAGTGACAAGCTTTCAGTATTTGCTGCTGCTCGTCTCGGCTGTGAACCCATCTTTCAGGCTGACCATTTTTCTGACCAATAAAAAACAGCGCACCATCTTCAAGAACGATTCTTTGGGCTTTCTTGCGTAAATCTCTTCCCTAATCTTTCTAAAAATCGATCGGATGCTCGTTATGGCGGAGATAGTGAAAAAACTTCGTTGTAAGCTTTCGTTTCGCTGACGGAAGGAATCACGAGAGTAAGAGCCCGTTTACATGGAGGTGGGGGACCCCAGGTAGGTGAGGTAACCCGCCTAGCCGTGGTCGAAAAAAAAAAAACGCGTCTACATACAATCTTACAACCCCGGGGTGCTGAGGTGAGGTTTCTTGAGGTTGTTGTTGCGCTTGAAATTAAGGAGTTTGAGCAGAGGCGTCCCAAGCTCTCATCTCGAGAAAGATTAATTCTTGGGCACATATGTATTTATTCATGAAAGCGTCACGCGTTGTGTTACGGGGTGTTAGGTTACGCGAGAACCCGTTGACTTAATACGTTATACGGAATAGTTTGGGAAACGAAATATGGTCGATTTACAACGCTAAATATTCCGAAATGTGAACATTTTACACTCCTTGCGTGTCCGTTGTGGTTTCTGGTGATTTCTGCCATGAGACAGCTAAGAAATGTCTAAAGTTTCAAAACATGCATGTTTCGCTTTTGAGCTTTTTGCCATGAGTGCGACCCCGGGTAGGCGGGTTACCTCACCTTGAGACGTTTACATGGCAAATTGTTACCCCGGCTGACCAGGTTACCCTACCTGGCAGACTGGGAAACCCGCCTAGGTGGTCACCCCACCTATCATGTAAACGTGATCAAGATAATATAAGAAATTACATGGACAGGCGGGTTACCCCACCTAAGCGGGTTACTTCACCTACCTAGGGTCCTCCACCTCCATGTAAAGAGGCCCTAATAACAAAGTAGAATGAAACCTTTTGCAGTAGGCGGAGCAACCGAATTCAGTTGTAGAGCACAGACTAACAATAACATAAATTACTCAGTGCCGATAAGGCGTTCCACGCACATGAACGTTTCTCCACAAAAACGATTAATTAGCGCCTCAAGCGACTTAGCGTCTAGTAAATATTTTATCACTTCATATCGATAATTTGTCAAGGGTGAAAGGCAGTATTGCTAAATTAGTTTTCCGACTGGCTTTTGGTGCTTACGGCTTTGCTTTCGTTAAAAAGAAACACCAGACCAAGCACTCTAATAAATATGATTTTTACGCTTTGAGCGTCGTGAAAACCTTTTATTCAAAGTTTTCACCTAGTTTTTAACATAGCAATGACTTGCGGTACATATTTTGGCGAAAAGCACTCGATTCCAAGTTTCCCACATACCTGAGCTTAGACTGTCTAGAAACGAAAAATAAATAGTGACTTTATTCAACGGCACTGTTAGAAAGACTGCTATATATTCCGTACTCGGCTTAAGAGCAAAAATAATCTATTTGAAACATGCTCGAGAAAAAGAAAAGAAAAGAGACATGACGAGCCAGACGTTCTTAGCAACCGAAAAAAGAGCTTTGGATCCTGCTGAGATCGAGGAGTTTTACTCCACGATCTCAGCTTGACGTCCAGCAGCTTGCAACATTCCATTGTAACAATATCCCTGCTACTGATCATTTATGTTACGCTGAAAGTGCGAACTTTCGCGCGAGCGTGTTATAATCCTGAAACGAGAGTGTGCGTTTATAATTAAAATTTCTATTTTGGTAATTAAAAACGTGTCAGTGAATGTATGCCACGTTTGGAGTGAATGACGTATTTTGGCTCTTTGATTTTTATCAATAGGCCGGGAACAAAAGCGAAAGCGGACGAGCCGACTTTATTTGCTGACTTTCCAAGTCAGCTTTCCTTTTCTGAAACCGCTCTATTTTCTGGACCGTAAACCGCCAGACAAATACGTACGTGCCAGCAAATCGATACGAAGAAAGAGTATAATAGACCCTTTTTGTTGAACGAATCTCGGATTTCGTCATTTTGGGTCATTTTTAACACTCACGCGAAATTCCCCCTTTTTTAAGTCTGCCTGAAATGAACAAGGGACGAACCGGACGCCACGACTTTTGCCTTCGATTAATGCACGCAACACGCTCACGCTACGACTACAAACGAAACGCGTATGTCGATCAAAATGAGAACGTTGCGGAGTTTGACGGCGAAATTTAGCCGTTTAAACCGTGAAGTAGTGCGAATTCAGCATGTTAAATTTTTGATACTGTAAAATTTCGGTTATAAGCCCTTGGCTAATACTAACTACTTAATAACCGGGCGCGAGGGCTTAACTGTAAAATTCCAGACTGAGGGATGAAATTTTTGCTTTATGAACCGAGCCTCTGGGTGAGGTCCATAAATCAAAATTTCAGCCCGAAATTATGGAATTTTACAGTAAAGCCCGAGCAAACAAGGTTATTAAGTTTTTTTTATAATATGGCTTCAAATAGGTAAAGCGCGTGAAATAGAGTGAACTTATACATTGCCTTCATTTTCCGTCACAATTTCGTCAGGATAATAAAATTCAGAAAAGAAATGTTTTTCAGAACGCATAGTTAAAGAAGAGATACGTTTTTTGTTCAATTTCTTGCTTTTTTAACGAAGTTCCTTTCAGCGAAAGTCACTAAGTTCGCTAGGTTTTGTAAACCAAAACCGTGGCGGAAAAAATCTGCTATGCCCGTGGGCGTTTACCGGGGGATTACGGACCGCTAATTAACCAATCTGAGCGCGCGTACTATCACAGCCATATAATAATACTTTGTAAAGGGTTTTGGGTAGGTTTAGCGGATTGAAAAGCGTTTGGAAACAAGCCATGGTAATGCTGATCTAAATTCGTTTTTAATTTAAAGTCATATTAAAGCAAAATTTCCAGTTAGCACTGTCATCCAGCAGAGGGGGGAAGCGGGGTTATCGGGGGGCCTATAACCGGATTGTTTTGTCTGCAGGTAGATAATCTAACCAGAATTTTACAGTATACACTTTGGGTCGTTTTACACGGTACGAAATTATCGCAGTGTATTCAACAATTTCCCAGGCTGAAGTCGCAACACTTTATATTTTAAAAGCCAGCCGTCTATCATACTGCATTTTCTTTTATTTCAACCAGTACACGACTGAAATAGGACACATCCAAAGCCCGCTCTCTCCCACCCACTATATGATGCTAAAGTTCCCACTGAGGCAAGCTTTCACACGCGAAGTGAAAACACTTGGTAACGTTATCGATCAGTAGGAATGCCTGCGAGTGTGTTAATCGACCGAACTACATAAGTTGAATAAGTACGCTGCGGTTTTTTTTTTTTGAATCATTGGTTCTCGCCCCCTTTTGCTTTTTGTTTTCGGCACCACGTTTCCGTATTACAATTCCATATTATTTGAAATGATCCCCCCCCGAAAAAAAAAAAGAAAAATTGGATGATGAATAAATTTGGAACTTATTGAACAATTATTTGTTTGTTCATTCAAAGAGGGTATTCTTACGTTAAAAAAATAGCCGAATAGCCACTATGATGGAAAAGGTATTCTGATAATAGTAATGAAAGGTAGCATCGTGAGGGAATAACATCATTTTCCAGGTTCTCCCATACCATAATCTAACAGAAATACTTAACAATTATTCCACGAGTACGCATTGGATATGAGCTGGTAGATAGCCAACCAGAGGATTGAAGTTGGCTATAACCATGTCTTACCCAACACACGCGAACCAAAATACTTATTATGCTATATATCCCAGAAGCACTCAGGCATACAACTATGCCAGGACTTCAACTTGGGTGAACCAAAGAGGATATATAACACTTGCTAGAACTTCAAAACCATGTGCGAACCAAAATACTTATTATGTTATATATCCCAGAAGCACTCAGGCATACAATTATGCCAGGACTTCAACCTGGGTGAACCAAAGAGGATATATAACACTTGCTAGAACTTCAATATCTTGTGCAAACCAAAATACTTATTATGTTATATATCCCAGAAGCACTCAGGCATACAACTATGCCAGGACTTCAACCTGGGTGAACCAAAGAGGATATATTACACTTGTTAGAACTTCAAAATCATGTGCGAACCAAAGTACTTATTATGTTATATATCCCAGAAGTACTCAGGCATACAATTATGCCAGGACTTCAACCTGGGTGAACCAGAGAGGATATATAACACTTGCTAGAACTTCGATACCATGTGCGAACCAAAAGTACTGCTCATGTTATATATCCCAGAAGCACTCAGGCATACAATTATACCAGGACTTCAACCTGGGTGAACCAAAGAGGATATATAACACTCACTAGAACTTCGATTTACCATGTGCGAACCAAAATACTTATTATGTTATATATCCCAGAAGCACTCAGGCATACAACTATGCCAGGACTTCAACCTGGTTGAACCAGAGAGGACATATAACATTTGAGTGTCTCTACTGGTATTCTGAAGAAATCAAAGATTTATGCTGAAAAAGGAAGATCTCGTAACTGAAGCTTAGGCTTAAAAGTTTATGTAACGCAATGATTTCAATCCAGATAATGAACTAGTAGATCTGCTGAAAAAATGAAAAGTGAACCAGACTTTTCTTACTCGTGCATTGTTCTTTGGTAACATTCCTTAGTTGCTTTTCATGTGCAACAATATTGTTTACTTTCCTTATCACACTAAGTCAGTCAATTGCTTCCAGGGCTTGCTTCGGGTCTTTTTTTCTCAGCAGCTGTCCTGCGATATCGCTCATCACTTTAGCCACTTCAACATTCTGGTCCACCTGATCGGCGAATAAAGATGCAAGAGGCACCTGGAACTTATCGCAAACATCGCCGATCAAGGTCCACATATCGCTTGTACTGTACTGTCCGGGTTGTCCTTTGCCGGGTCCTGTGTGCCTGAGCTCAGCGTCGATTGACCGCCGTTTTTCACCTCATCTCGAAGGGCCTCTAACTGGGAAAGCACAACTTCAAGTTCAGCCTTAAGCTTAAGATTTTCATCTTGACTCTTCTCGATATCCTCTATGGATGTGGCTGACCTTGAATCGACTCCAAATACTGTTTGTACAGGGTCATGAATTTTGTCCTTGTTGTTGTCACGTGTGTCAGTCGCTGTTTGGCAATCTTTATTATCTTGGCCAATATTTAGGCTGTTGATGCCATCAACCAACCAACTGTACTTTTCTTCTTCGCCCGCTTTTAGTTTTTGCCGAAGTATCGCGGAAACAACGCCGAAAGAAGAGGCTATGAGTACCTCTTCTTTGTGAACTAGTCGTCGATCCAAGTGCCCGCCATTTTTAAGATTCGAGAGTTGCACTGTGTTAAATTCTTTTGGAAAGCTTGACACCAAAGGGCTACTCGACATGAATTTTCCTACAGGAATGCCGCATATTTTGGAATTCAGGAGATACCAGTCCCTCGAATCGCTCGTGGAGTGCAGCAATTCAGCTCTTCGAATATCGAAGGCATCCATGCCGCACAGCACCTGATCGAAATGAGAACAAATTTCCCGCTCTTGCGAGTAATGTCTGAAATTCAACCTCAAGAAATGTCAAAAGAAAAATCCAGCCCCTCAAAATAAACAGGATTGACGCCATTGGAGGTTGTACACAACGGTGTTAAGGTAATCACCGAACGCCCCCCTGTTGAAACCACAAATCGAAAGCGATGATAGCTACTGAGCCGGATCATGACGTCACACCATAGCAACCAAACCCCACGAATTTTTTAACATCCGGTTTGCTCTGGCTCGTCATGGTATCAAATACCAATCTGTTAACAGCAATTTGTTTGTTTTGTTTTTTCTTGTTTTGGTATTCGAGGCTCGCATTTCGCTTGCACTTTGGACTATAATTTGAGAAGATAAAGAAAATTCGTGAGCAATCGACCTCATAAAGTTAAGAAAAGCAACGGCGCTGCTTAATCAGACATTTCTGCGATAAATAACCCTTGTATTTGTTTCTGTTAACTTTTATTTATGTATCGAATACACTTGGAGTTAGGAAAATACTTTTATTTTTTAGGTAAATTAGTCTTTTATTGTAACAACATCTCGCGGAGATCAATGCTTGGAAAAAAATTACGCACTTTTTTTCAGTTTGAAAAAAATGCATTTTTCAAACTGAATGCCAACAACTCAATTTTTTTTGTAAATAATATCTATAATGAAAGTGAGAAGGGTAAAACCTGGCTTGTAAGAGTGTAAAATCGACCATGAAAACTAGCATGCCCAAAGCCATTTGTTTGATTGATTATTCTTTTGAGTGTCTGCGCGGTTTTTACTTAATTTAATATGCAAATATTTATGTTTCTTTTGAGGGTTTACCGGAAACGTCTGAGGAGGGACTAACGCTCGAGTTATCAGCCTTTGAAACTCTTTAAGGTGGCCAATTCGAAATATCAACTTAGTTGATTAAAAGGAAAAAAATGTATATATATATTTTTATATCTTTACTTCCACCGACGAAGCACCACATTAGTTTTTGGAAACTTGCCTCTCTTTATTATAACAATTAGTTTAGTTAATATATATCGCCTCTAAGTATTACAGAGTTTTCAATAAGATTTGGAGTACGTGGCTAACTTGGTAAAGCACTCGCTGGAGGATAGTTTGAAAAACGATTTCTTTCTGGTTGGCTCTGTAGTTCCACTGAAAACAAACTGGCTTCAAACAAAGTTTTCGGTGTTAAACTTCGACAAACAATCATTAAAATTAATATTAGTCTTCTTTGTTACAGTTGTTTATCTGCTCGTTTTATTTCTGATCAAATCTTTCATTTGCTGACATGCAAACCTGCTGCCTGAGTTTCCCAAAAGGTCCTCTGAAAGGACATAGAGTTACTAGTTACCGACATTTAGGTACAAAAATAATACAAGGAAATATCATGTGAGTATCAAATTTCCACATGGACATGTACGGAAACGTCCTCAAATTTTGATGCTACGATCCAAACCTTTGTTCTCCTGGCCAAGGCGGATTCTATCGTTTTCCCTCCGTACATCACTTTTTGACTCACAGTTGCTTATTGTTTACAGAGTTTTCTTCTGCTTGCAATTGGAAACAAGCCTCTCAGTCTCCGGTCCTTTTTTTGTGATCACATTTTTTGTGATCCAAGTTATTCTTTTTTTTTTATTTTTTTATTTTTTAAATTTTTTTTATTTTCACGGAGGGAGAAAAAAAGGAAAGATTACAACCGGTATTTGAGGCAATGGATTATAGAAATCTTCATTATCACACAGCCTTACAAGCTGTGGACTAAACGAGAAACAAAAGTAGAAATAGCTTTACCTAGAAAGATAACGTGGTTACGGTCTGTCAATTTGTGTGGCAATCGGTCTTGTCTCACAGACAAGATGAATAGAGAATATAATAGATTATAGTGAACTACAAACTGACAGTATCCATTCTAATCTCTTTCTTGTTCATCTTGCGATTCTACAGTTTAAACGACCACCAAAACAGCCAGACAAGCTGATTATTTGTTCGGCAATGTTTTATTGTTACTATTTAAGGAAAAAGGAAAAAATATTTCTTGTGTACCCCTTGAGAACGGGTGTGATGGGGAGGCGCAGGTTAATCACTTTACCGGACCCCTTTCTCTATGCGTTCATGGCCCTCTTAAAGTTTATGCACACTCGTGAAGTTGAAATAAATAAGATGACCAGGTAGATTCTGCTAAACGTTGATTTCCTTTGTACACAAGGTCTGCATACTTTCAATTGGCTAATCAGTGGCTAATCAGTGGCAACATAGTACGTTTATTTTGTGATCTTGGTTTTTCTCGGCTCCTTTTTTCATTGGGTGAAATTAAAGATATGTGGTAGTGAATTCCAACAGTTCTATTTATTTGAAAAACCTTAGGACTAATCTGTTATTCTCGTCTACAGAAGTTTTTATTATTACTGATGCAGTCCACTAATAATGTTTCATATTAGGGTAATTGGATAAATCAGTCAGCCAATGAATTCTAACTGTTCCCACGACTCGTGTTTCTTATCGGATCGTAAACACTCGTCGAGCCGTCGATTTCTCCTCAAAAAAAAGTCATTTTCTCCTGTTCTGGTTTTCACAACAATTGCAATTTAAATTTTTTCAATAAACAGTTAGACACCTAAGTGTTCAATGGCTATGTTTGTTTCTTCGTAGTCCTCGGTTAAGTGTTTGCATGTCAACGTAACGATTTTTAGTTACGTCGGTTTGTTATTGACAAGCACTCTATTTTAACAATCTCAATTTTCTGGGCACTAAACGAGAAACAAAAGTAGGGATCGTTTTATATAGAAACATGACGTAGTTACCGTTGCTCTATTAGTGCAACGACCTCCCCATTTGTGTACTTTTGTCTCCGGCTTGTGGCTTTAAATCATCATCATCATCATCATCATCTTTTATTTGCCTTATTTACACAATACAAAAAATTTATTTTACAGCGGTTATAGCTAGAAGGCGAGGAGACCCAGGAAGCCACCGGGCTTACGGGAGAGCTACCTCGCTTATATTATTAAATAAAGTAAAGAAATTAAAAGTGCTGCGAATGTGCGGCTAGGCCAATTCAGTGATTATTTAAGGAAAAACTCTTGTATTTTCGTCTTAAAACTAAGAAGGTTTGACGAACGAGTGACTGAAACAGGAATAGAGTTCCAAATTTTTAGGACCTTGGTAGAGAATTGAGAAATTGCCTGAGATTTGTACGGCACAAATGCGTTTGATAATTACTGGCTGTTCTGGTACCGTAGTTGTTCTTTATATTAACTTAGAACGTATTGCATTTAAGCCAAACATGAATATTTTGGAGTTCATCGTTAAGTACGAATTCTAAGCAATTTGGGTTTGAGTGAGAATAGAAGATACTGGTGTCATCGCCGAAAAGCAGAGGGTCTGTTAATTCAGAGGCATTAGGGAGGCCATTTATGTATGGGGAGGTCATTTATGTTCTCATGTTCTCCCAACATCTAACGCGTGGTTTATTGCGCCGGTTAACCAATAGAAAGTGTGGTTTATTGCTGAAGTAAACAGTGACTTTTCTGCGTGACCGTTTATACGCTTCATCTTTCTGTTACTTTCAATCGGCATAGAAGTTAAATTTTGACAGTCATCGTGCGGTTATCGCAGTTCAATTCATGCCATGGTTCTTTCCTCAGAGCCGCAGTTTTAAAAGTGAAATGGAATTTCGCATTAAAGTCTTATTATATCTCTTGATTGCAAACCCTAAGCATCTTAGTACAATTTTACCAGACAGTGACAGATTGACAACAACAACAAAACAGGGTGGAAATGCGCGGTTTTTACGGATAGTTATATGCGCGATTTTTCCTAATTAAATGTGCAATTTTTTTAGGGTTTACCGGAAACGTCTGAGGAGGGGCTAACGCTCGAGTTGTCGGTCTTTGAATCTTTTTACGGTGGCCAATTTGAATTATCAACAAAGTTGATTAAAAGGAAATCATTTTGTTATACTCTCCACTGAAGCAGCACCATAGTAGTTTTAAGAAACTTGCCTCCCTTTACTTTGACATTTAGTTCAGTTAATAAACGTTGCCTCTGAGTAACAGTGCTTTCAATAAGATTTGGACCTTTCTTTGGCCCATTGGTTCCACTGCGAACAAACCGGCTAAAAACGAAGTTTTCGCTGTTATAAACTTGGGAAAACAATCATTAAACATTAGTCTCCTTTGTAACAATTGTTTATCTGATCGTTGTTATTAAAGATATGCGACAGTGAAATCCACAAGTCTTATTTATTGGGAAAACCACAAGATCGTCCTATTATTCTTGTCTACAAAAGTGTGCATTATTACTAATGCATGCTAAATAGTCACATAATCATGTTTGGCTAACCAGTAACCATAAGAACATGTTCTCCTTCGCTTTCTATGGCAACTGCAGATTTTTTTGTTTTGTAAATTAACAGTGCGTTATATGCCAAAGTGTTCAATGGCTGTCTTTGTTTCTGTCTTTGTAGTCCTCGGTTAAGCGTTTCATAAACACTTAACATCTGTGGAAAAAAATTACGAATTTGATTTACGTGACGTATTATGGCGCGATATTTTAACAATTTTGAGTTTCAAGTTTGTTTTCTCACTAGAAGTTATTTTTAAAATTAAATTATTTTAAGTAATCGACAATGTGTACTCCTTCTTCACGCATGATGAATTTACGTAAAACTTTCAAAACGTGCAGAAAATGCAGAAACAGAAAAATTCTAGAGAAAAAACAAATGTAACAATCAAAGACCACGGAGTTTAAAATATAATGAAGGTGACTATTCCAATATTTATTGAATTGACGATAATTTTCTGTGTTATTGATTTCCCATTCGACTTGGACGCGTCAAAGTTCGATGAAGTATACCCAGCGATTCATAGAAGCGGGTGCCGGGCCTTACTGTAGTAGTTAAACAGCCAATAAACGAATGCAGTAGCAGTAGATTGGAAGATTAATTGGAAACTTTCAAGAAGAGAACTTACCCGAATGCATTGAGAAAAAAAATTTTAATTCAGTTGAAATCCAGGAAATGAGTTTATTGTTTTTTTAGAGGGCACGGTAGCGAATCTTGTAATCTGATTGGTTCTTTACCCGGTCAGTATTTTCCTATCTCTGCCCACGGGCCAAGGTAACGCTTTCGTGAGTCGCCGAGTACATCCCAACTTTCGTTGTCATTTTTCATAAATATACCTCGTTTTCCGGCTGGGCAGTATTTTTAAGCAAACACGTCGGTCACTACCTCAAGCCGATAAATAACTTATGAATCCTCTCTTTTCTCTCTATCAAATCACTTAGGTTGACAGAAAAATATTGGTTTCAGAATGAATTTGTATAAACAATAGTGTCATTACGTTGGTTGACAAGCGGCCTAAAAACCGTCTGCAATTAATTTTAATCGTTCACAAAAAGTACCCAGAAAGTTGAAACGTGAGGTATTTGGTTACAGTTAAACTGAACGATGGAACTTTCATTCATTTAATATCTGAATTTTCTCGAGCAATTTGTTCATAGTGAAAGAGCGAGCGAAATTTTAATTTAAGTTCTACAACAAATATACGCTCATGGTGAGTCTTTCCAATTCCGTTCAATTTGGACATTTGTACCTTAAATTGCACAACAGAAATTGAAGGAATTTTTTGAGAAAAGGCCGCATTACATTCCCTTGTGTCTCGTTGGAGTGTGCCGTTCGAATTTAGTTTTTGTGAAGGAAAGATCAGAGTTAAACACGCCATTACAGCAAACAAACGAGCAAACTCTCACAACTTCAAAATAAAAAAAATTAAATTTACTCACAATTACTTTCCTCGCCGTTTACTTAATGAACAGAGGTAAATCTTCGTACATGAATGAATGGTCGATGAGAGTGAATAATACTTTCCGTTACATCATTAACTGATTTTGAAGAAAGCATTGTCGTGACAAACTAGTTCTGTTGGTTTTCAAATGTTCCTACGCGTTTTTTTTCTTGCGCGCTCTCAAATTGACAGGTGTCAGATTGTGACAGATACTTGTAAAAATAATGTTTCAAAGTTTGTTTGGAAGCCTTTTAAATCACCTTTATCGTTACGGAAATGAAAATGTTTCGCTGAGGCATCTCTCTTAAATTTGCATCACCTCTATTTTAACTACCATTTACTCACTCAAAAATTGTTCAGTTTATGGAAGATCTTGCCGTATTTACGGCCATAAATCATTAGGGTTCTTTCGGAAAGAATTTCGTCAAGTTTAAAAACAATAAATATGTTATTTACCAGCTAAGGGTCGGTCCGTATGGTGAAAAACTGTGACCTCGGTCTTTAAAATGCTGCCCTCGGCCTACGGCCTCGGGCATTATTTTCAAGACCGAGGTCACAGTTTTTCACCATACGGACCTCCCAGCCGGCAAAAAACATATATACATTTTCCGCTTCCTGTAGTTTATTCAGTTCTTAGAGATGCATTATTCCGGGTAAGCAGTTCTTGAAGAAATCTCATTTCATATGAAAGTTATGTCTGGCCTTTTTCTTTTTTATGAAAGCTAATGATATTTTTTCGTCAATTTTTTTTTTATTCTTAGTGCGCGATAACTGGAACTGATCCTTGTTACGTTACATTACACTGAATGCAAGAGTTTATAGTTTAACCCTGGTGTTTACATCAACAGGAATCGGCAAAACACCTCCGATTTCACTCACCTACCCAAAATGCCTAGTTAAGACTTCTTCAGAGGATTGATCAATGATCTTGCACACGACTAGTGATAATTTTGTCATTTTGAAATATAAACGGCTGAAAGGAAACAGCAAGAAGTCTAACACTGATCATTTTCGTTTGCCATATGGTCATACTTAACATTTCCAAGAGCGCAACAGTCGTTGAAGTATAAAAATGATAAGGCCATTAAATTATTTTGTTGATCTATACTCTTAAAGCACTAAGTGATTGTCGATTGAAGGTTGAACGCTCTAGTGATAGCGCCGCAGGGAAAAATTTTAATTGGATTTTATTTGGACTTGTACTGTGCATTAGACGCGGGACAGTTGATGGGCCCAGCTTCTTTTTTTCCTTTTGAACTTGAAGAGTTAAGAATTAATTAAGTCATGTGATCGCATCATACACTGAATACATGCACTGGACATATGAAGGAGGTTGAATTAAAAGTCTCGTCGTGTTTTGTTATTTTCGCGCCATTATCAAGAGGATAAGTATAAAATGAAATTTAGAACATGTATTAAGGTAGCAAGGCACAACATGAATTTACTGGAAAACTCACAAAGTACGATTTGCTTTCTCTCGGGCAAAGCGCCTGGCCATATTTGGCCGGTGTTAGGGCTCGAGATTTACCGCAGAGAGGGGATTGAGTTGAGCATGTCAATTGATTCAGATGATTCTGATGATTGTAATTAACACAGGTTTTCGAGATTTACCGCAGAGAGAGGATTGAGTTGAGCATGTCAATTGATTCAGATGATTCTGATGATTGTAATTAACACAGGTTTTCGAGATTTACCGCAGAGAGAGGATTGAGTTGAGCATGTCAATTGATTCAAATGATTCTGATGATTGTAATTAACACAGGTTTTTGAGCAAGTAAGAGCTTTTGGCGAAAGGTATGGTCACAACTTTTATTTTTTTTGACCCGGTATAAATATATTTTAGTGGTTTAGCGGCAAAGAAACTCATACATCAGTGGTAAAGTAAACTGGAAATCTGAACACCATCAAAGAGCACGAACCGGAGTGGAACTTCAAAAAAATTAGAAATTATAATAACTTGGAGGTGTCACAGTGTATTTATAGTGTATATGGATAATCGTTCAGTTCGAGTAACTCGATAACAACAATAACAAAAATTCCTTTGTTTGGTTTTATAGGACGAGTTTCATAAGAACGAGAACTAAAAGTCGAACAACTTCACTTTTTTCTCCTCTCTCTACTTAAAGTGCAACACATACTTGTCGCTGTTCATGTATAGCACTTTGATTTGTTCTTATTGTTTTTTTTAGTGCGCTGTCATTGGTGCCTTTGATCCTCATTGTTATTTCGATTATCAGATGTTATCCCCTGGGATTATCTTTCAGTTTTGTTTTATTTTTACTGAGAGAGAAAAAGAGGGAAGTTAACTATCTGTAGCAATGGGTCATTGAAATCTTCATTATCACACAGCCTTACAAGCTGTGCACTCAACGAGAAACAAAAGTAGTAATGGTTTTATCTAGAGAGATAACGTACTTACCGCTGGTCAATTTGTTGAACGACCTCCTATTTGTATACTTTTGTCGCCGGCTTTTGGCTTAACAACTTTTGTCGTATTCTCCCAACATCTCGTAGGCGGTTTATTGCGCAGGTAAACCGATAGTGAGAGTGGATTATTGCTTAAGTAAACGAGACTTTTATGCGCCACCGTTGATACGCTTTATCTTCCCATTACTCTCAGTTGGTATACAAGTTGAATATTGACAGTTGTCACAGACTGAAGGCTATGACGGTTCATGCTATGGCGCTTCATGCCATAGTGCTTTCTCCAGAGCTCGCTGTCTTAAAAGGAAAATGAAATTTCGGATAAAAATCTGTTACATTTTTTTTGTGAGTGTAGTCGTTTTCCGCGGGACCGTGGTACATCAAAATTTACAATATATATTTTCCTGTATAGCGTATGTATAATCTATTACGAACTTGTGTGTGTGGGATGACGGTTGACTTCTCAGAGTTGGAAGTAACACAAATACAATAGGCTGCGGTTGTAAATGTGAATTAAATTTTTTCACTCTTAGGCTTTGAGAACATAGATTTATTTCAGCTGTCTCCCAAATTTTTTTTTTTATGCTCTAGCTTTTCATCTCCAGTGTGTAGCAGCTCAAGGAACAGTATGATGCTGCTACTTCTTTTTTTTTTTTTACCTTGCATCTTTTTCACTAACTAAAGTGAAATTCATGTGAGCTCCCCCATCCCTTCCCTTTATGCGCCTCTTTCCTATGTGTGATATGAGCTCAGGAATTTGAAAGGGACGAGGGGACTCTATGGACTTTACAAAAGTCGATCTTTAATAACTCTCTTTTTATGCATGTTCTACTCCATCTTGCAAATAGATATTTAGCGATGGATCTATATTCAGCCAGGTTTTTTGTGCATGAGTGGTCTCCGTAAAATTAATAGATTAGTGCGATGATTTATAATTACATAAGTACATAATTACTTATTTCGTTTTTATTTTTAATTTAACTTTCCTCATCAGCAACTTTCATATATTGACAATGTAACATATTTACGGGGACGTTGAGAATGGCGTTTCATACGACAACGGTGAACGGCAAATGAATAAGTAAATCCTGCTTAAAAATAGTAATAAGGATTGTGTTTAGGCTCATATAATTATTTCATATATCCAAAAATACGGGTTTGGATATCCAAACAAGTGTGTTTGGAAATAAATTAGCAAAGGAATGCAATACTTGAACAAATGCTCGTGCGACTATTCAGACGAACTTTGTAAGGCAGAAGTTCATGGAGAGGCTATGTAGGTCCTCCAACCTTTGAATTTTTTCAAGAGTTTGCACGCTTTGAACACACTCCCCGTTTGGAGTACTTTGGACTTAAAAAGTTAGAGCAAATAAGTTCCTTTTGGCTTTTTTTGGCAGAGGAGCTTAATGTAAATTACCAGACTTTTCCGCGATAAATAACCCTTGCAGCATCAGTCTGGGGGTTAATGCTTGGAAAAAATTATGTACCCTTTAGACACCAGGTTCTCTATAATATCATTTCATTTAGGGACGGAGATGATTTTGCAAACCTTATCGTAATTAGTCGTCTTGTTTTCATTTCAGGGTACCACAAGTCGCTGAGAGGTAATTTATTAGTTTCCTATGATAATGAATCTTAGTAACTTTTATTTTAACACATTGGATATGTATGTTTGATAATAGCAAATATACTCAATAATACATTGAGTTTCAATTCCTTTATTTTATAATAGCACATTCTATTGACTCAAACTGATATAAGCATCGTATTATAAATTTACAAACATGGCAACAACGAAAAGAGAACATATTGGAATAACGCAGATTAATGCTTAGAAATAGAGCTGAATAGTTCCCCGGCTGCAAGGTTTGCATCTCTGTGATACTCTCCAGAGACAGAACTTAACTGATTAGGCATTAACGCTTAACATCTTTGGGATCCAACCAGCTATTTACCGTCAAATGTTAATCTGACAGTCACGGGAAATAATTCTGAGGCTGATTAAAACGTATTGTTGGCGCAATCAGGTCGTTTCTTAACTTCAGCAAAATCTGACTTAAAAATGAACTAATTTCCTTCTCGACTTCAACTATCCAGCACGACTGAAAAATTCTGGCACGACTTCAACATTCCAACGCGTTTCTTAACTTTAGCAGAATCTGACTTAAAAGTGAACTAATTTCCTTCTCAACTTCAACTATCCAGCACGACTGAAAAGTTCTGGCACGACTTTAACATTTCGGTGTCATAGCGGATTTCGAACCCCCATCCCCCCTTAGATTTGAACCCCCCGGTCCAAATAAATAATGCTTTACGTTCCAGTGAATACTAAAGTATGTTTTTAATTCAAAACATGCGTATTGATGTTGTCTTGTTCGCAGCATTCCGCCTCAACTTAGGATTTTCGTTCACCCAAGCGAAAGCGCCCACCTCTGGAATAAAAACAAACTGTGGAACTTGCTAACGTTTGATTTTTTGTTCTTCTCTTAAAAAAGGTGTGAAACATGAAATGATAGATATGCTAACAATAAGTGTGAAACGCGTGAAAACTTTAATTACTTTCACTCCATTGGAATCCAGATTGCTCGGGTTCTCGATTTGTCGTAACTCTTGATAACTCGAACCAAAAGTTGTTCCCCTTCCCCTGGTGAACCCAACTAATCCAACTGATTTTCATTTCCTATGGAGGCTCGAAAAATCGGGAATCCACTGTTCGTGTTGATCCTCAACGAAATTCTTTTGCTTTACCCACTACGTTGAGACTTTTCTATTGCTCGTAAGCTGAGAATGCACTAAACTTTGCATCCATTTGCGTTTGTGTTGCTGGTTATATTCCTAGTGATTAAAAATAAGTTAAACTAACAATCCTTTTAGGTTTTTGTGTCTGGTTAGCGTTCGGTCGAGTCGATTTATAATAACCTGAAATAGATGCTAGACCACATAGAAGTTATCTCTTTTCTTTTCTTTTTCTCGAGCATGTGTCAAATAGATTATTTTTGCTCTTAAGCCGCGCACGCAATATATAGCAGTCTTTCTAACAGTGCCGTTGAATAAAGTCACTATTTATTTTTCGTTTCTAGACAGTCTAAGCTCAGGTATGTGGGAAACTTAGAATCGAGTGCTTTTCGCCAAAATATGTACCGCAAGTCATTGCTATGTTAAAAACTAAGTGAAAACTTTGAATAAAAGGTTTTCACGACGCTCAAAGCGTAAAAATCATATTTATTAGAGTGCTTGGTCTGGTGTTTCTTTTTAACGAAAGCAAAGCCGTAAGCACCAAAAGCCAGTCAGAAAACTAAATTATCAATACTGCCTTTCACCCTTGACAAATTATCGCTATGAAGTGATAAATTATTTACTAGACACTAAGTCGCTTGAGGCGCTAATTAATCGTTTTTGTGGAGAAAAGTTCATGTGCGTGGAACGCCTTATCGGTACTGAGTAATTTATGTTATTGTTACTGTGTGCTCTACAACTGAATTCAGTTGCTCCGCCTACTGCAAAAGGTTTCATTCTACTTTGTTATTAGGGCCTCTTTACATGGAGGTGGAGGGCCCTAGGTAGGTGAAGTAACCCGCTTAGGTGGGGTAACCCGCCTGTCCATGTAATTTCTTATATTATCTTGATCACGTTTACATGACAGGTGGGGTGACCACCTAAGCGGGTTTCCCAGTCTGCCAGGTAGGGTAACCTGGTCAGCAGGGGTGACAATTTGCCATGTAAACGTCTCAAGGTGGGGTAACCCGCCTACCCGGGGTCGCACTCATGGCAAAAAGCTCAAAAGCGAAACATGCATGTTTTGAAACGTTAGACATTTCTTAGCTGTCTCATGGCAGAAATCACCAGAAACCACAACGGACACACAAGGAATGTAAAATGTTCACATTTCGGAATATTTAGCGTTGTAAATCGACCATATTTCGTTTCCCAAACTATTCCGTATAACGTATTAAGTCAACGGATTCTCGCGTAACCTAACACCGCGTAACACAACGCGTGACGCTTTCATCAATAAATACATATGTGCCCGAGAATTAATTTGTCATCTTTCTCGAGATGAGAGCTTGGGACGCCTCTGCTTAAACTCCTTAATTTCAAGCGCAACAACAACCTCAAGAAACCTCACCTCAGCACCTCGGGGTTGTAAGATTGTATGTAGACACGTTTTTTTTTTTTTCGACCACGGCTAGGCGGGTTACCTCACCTACCTGGGGTCCCCCACCTCCATGTAAACGGGCTCTTACTCTCGTGAATCCTTCCGTCAGCGATGGCCGAAATGAAAGTTTACAACAAAGTTTTTTCACTATCTCCGCCATAACGAGCATCCGATCGATTTTTCGAAAGACCAGGGAAGAGATTTACGCAAGAAAGCCCAAAAATTCGTTCTTGAAGATGGTGCGCTGTTTTTTATTGGTCAGAAAAATGGTCAGCCTGAAAGATGGGTTCACAGCCGAGACGAGCAGCAGCAAATACTGAAAGCTTGTCACTCTAACAAACTTGCTGTTCACATCGGCCGTGACAAGACGAGAGAAAAGGTTTGTACTTAATTCAGAGATGCTTCTCTTGAACTTTGAAGTTGTGGTTACAATTTAGTTGATTGCTCTTAACTTTTGTGTTCCTGTTCCTCTTCCAGGTTACATCTCGCTACTATTGGGTTCGATTGTTGGAGGACTGAAATTGTCAAGCGTTGCGATGTTTGCCAGCGTACTTCAAAGAAATCCGAAAAGCCTGCCCAGCTATGCCTGATTAAAGTAAAGGAGACTGTGTGACATCGGATTGGTATCGATCTGGTAGGACATATGCCCGAAATGTTCCGTGGCAATAAGTACTTGATCACCTGTACTTGCTATTTCAGCAAGTGGCCAGAGGCAGCTCCTCTTAAAGAGAAATCGGCTGGAGTTATGTAATATTCGAAATTAATTGTAGGGTACTGAGATTTAAGGATATTTAGCACATGTTGTTATATAATTATTTACCACGTTAATTGTCAATCTATTAAGGAAAGTAATTCAACATGCTCGTTTTAGAATAGGCGCGCAAAATAATCCTTCTGATGGAAGTTCAGTTACATGATTTTCCTTGCGCATAGCCTGTCACAAATATCAAAAATTTGCAACAATTTTGACGAAGCCAAAACTATTTTTTTGCAAAATGTAGCAAAGTTACTAGATATGGATAGCTTTTTTTTAAGCTTGCTTGAGTCAAGTTCAAGCTTGGTTTAAACTTGACTTGCTCTACTAGACAAATATTTATCGGTCCTCTAGATGTGGCGGATTTCCCGTACAACCTGATCACCAGATACAGAGTGGCGAAAATTGTGATGTCCGACCAGAGCCAAGAATTCGTCAACAGGGTCAACGAGGAGCTGTTTAAGTTGCGTGGCACGGACCACAGGATCAGTGCGGTGTACCACCCGCATGGTCTTGATGAAATAATGAAGACGCTAACGAGAGCCCTAGTGTACTTCGTGAACGACAACCAAGATGACTGGGATGTGTATTGAAGGCCTAAATGTAATAACTCTCCTAAAAGTAATAAAGTCCTAAATGTAATAAGCCTTCGATGTAATCGTTTCACTGCGCCAGTGCATTGTTGTTATAGCGGACATCCACATTGAGATGTTAAAGTGACAGCTGTTGCACCAAAGAATCCTAAGACCAATACTGATGGCATATTGCAGGCTTGCTGATATCAATCAGCGTCTTTTTGATTGCTAAAGACAAAGGTTGAGAAGTATTTGGTACAAATCCTTATACTGATGTGCTTTTGGCATCAAATTGACAAACGTAAAAACAATTAGAACGCTGACCAATAGCTCTCTTTATATCATTGGTTCAGACACTTTATTTAGCGCAACAGATTTTGACGATATTCTTGTATGATCAGTGCTGAAGTTAACACTTCATAAACCGAATTGCAACGAAAAGGAAGTGCACTGACCTATACCTTAGACAAATTCCGGGCTCGGAAGCGCGTTTTTTGCACTGTCAGTTCCCTTGCCAGATTTGTATGGGTCTGCATGAAATATATTCATCTCTGCTATTGACCAAGCGTGAGATCAAAATGGCTGTATATTGGCCGAGTTGTTTTTTTTTTTTTGACCGAACAAGCTTGGTTGAGAGAGTTTATATTCTCTTAGCTTAATCAATAAAGGATCCATTGTACAGAAAAATATTTCGCTTTAATAAGAATCAAGAATGACTTATTTCGAGAGCCGAGAGTGAAAGCTGACTGTGTTTGTAGCACAATAAACCTAGGAGGGTCGTTTAATATTTTCTATGTATATGTCGACATCGTCCAAAAGTTAAGAAATTTGTAAGTTTTCTTGCGCGGGATCATTGCAGGCAATCCCGAGCGGGTAAGATAGGCCTATCGGTGATCGGCAACTTGTTCCAAGCTCACATATCATTCGCCTTGGTTCTCAGCAAAATGTCCAGGGTACACGGTAGCTGCTGAAACACTTGATGACGGATTGAACGCATGCTGCCCACCAACTCTCAGAGAGGAAACTATTTGGATGTCGATTTTATACAAGTTTGCTGCTGCATACAGCGTAATCTGATCCCCATAGGCCCCATCGCGCGCCATATGAGTTATATAGTCAGCAAGCGACCTCATCATTTGCCAAATGCTCCAAAAGAGGGAAGCCATTGCTATCGAACGGATTACTTTTTAAGTACTCTACTATTTCTTTCCTCGTGGTTTCAGGAGATCTTAAAATGCCCATTCTCTTTGCCTGGTGCAGTAGTGCAGCAAATTGACAATCGCCACCTCTAGGAGGATTGTAATTCTTAGTTGGGCGAACCCTCCCAGCACTAGGAAGGATTTCTTCTTGTAATCTGCTCTCTATGAAGGCGTTACAATTTCGTACAAAGTATATTTCAAATGGTGTTTTGTAAGCTATCACCTCCTTGGGGTCGTTATTTAGAATTCTCTGATAAAGAGGGAGCTGTTTCGCCCTCTTCACACCGTCCTGACCTATCTTTTGAAGATCATATCCTTTTCTGCTCATATCCATCAAATCTATTTGGTGCCTGACATGAACGTCTCTGGCTCTGATGGGTGTCAGTTTCGCCTTACTAAGAAACTTAGCATTTCGGCGATGATTACTTTTGACTATGTTTAGAATAGTTCGTATTTTAGCTCGACTTACTCCTAAAAATTTGCTGGGCAAATCTTTGTGTTACTGCCAGCTTTTTTGAAACTGGAAAGTTATCCTCTTCACGTGCATGTCATTTTCATAGTGCCGATTCAGTAGAAGAAAAGTCAGTTTCAGAGTCAGTTCATGCTACTTTATCTAATGTTTGATCTTTAAGGAGATCAGTGCGTCGAGCAATCCCTGTTTCCTTACTTTTTTTTAAATTCTTTGACTGATCAATTTGCATATCCGTTAAGAAACGGCTCACGCGATTAGATGTACTCACATCTCAGAGAGAGCAAGGGCACAATTTTTTGCGGTTTTGAGGTTTTGGGGGCCGGGACATCATTTACAGCCTTCAACATAAAGAGCCATTTTTAATGTTTATCATATCTCCCTCGTGTGACTGTTCCCGGCCTCATATGAAACGTAATAGAGTGACAAGTATGCGCTAAAAAGACCTGTTGCTTATTTCGAATTACAGTACGACCTCGGCAGTTGGAACTTTTTTAAGTACCAAGTGCCTTTTAATTTTGGAGCCCAAAAAATTTTCGTCGGTGAGCTCGTTCATGACATGCCTCAAATTTTTGTTAAATGTCTGTTTTGTGATTGAAAATCTGAGCCGATGATTTGCGATAATGTGTTGGTCAGCAGCTTCTTTGCATTTACACCTGTTAAAAATGTAAGTAGCTGAGTATATAATTTGATGCAGACACATGCAATACTTTATCCTTTTGTCGGATTTGTTACGTGCATTTCAAAATCAAGAGGACATAATTGTTCCAGTTATGTTCTCTTGGGGAGAAAAATTATTTTGTCTATATTCATATACTCATGAAGATATTCGAGAATTTGAAAGTAATAATTCTCTAGAGGCCCGAATTGGGAAACAAAATGTGCATGGTAACAAGGTCTATTCAGGCATGGAAAGACAAAAAATATATATCCGAGCCTGCAAATTGTCCTACCTACAAGTCAGCAGACTCCCTTGTCCAAGTTTGTAATTTGGTTTAGGACTTGTTAACTCCAGCACTAATCACGCAAGAACAACATTCTCAATTTTTTCCAAAATTTATTGTACTTAAGAGTCTGAGTCAGTGATACATGGAGAGGTTTTGGTCAGCGTACTTGTTGTTTCGCCAGCTGTCATTTGATTCCATTTGTTCATCATTATAACGGTTTACAGCCAAATGCCTCTCGACTAATAGCAAATAAAAAGACGCTGATTGACATCAGCGTCATTGACATGTATATTGTTTTGCGGATTTTTTGGTGCAACCGGCTGTCAAGTCAGCATCTCAATGCGGATGTCCGCTATAACAACTATACACTGAAGGAGTTCAACGATTGCACTGGAGGCTTATTACATTTAGGACTAAATGTTATTACATTTAGGACCAAATGTTATTACATTTAGGACCAAATGTTATTGCATTTAGGACCAAATGTTTTTACATTGAGGACTTTATTACATTTAGGACAGTTACTACATCTAGGCCTTCAACAATGTGCACATCAAGTCCATTCTGTTCGCCTATCGAACCAATAACAATGACTCCACCAAATTCACACCGTTCAAGGTAATGTTTGGCCGTGCACCCGTGCTACTCATCGAGACGGAAATCAGGCCAATGCCTAGCAGTACTGACTCACTCTCTGACAAAATCGGAGATGCACTCGCCGATTTAATGAGAAAGTTCGTGTCATGATGTACATTCGAGACCAGGAGAAGGTTCAGGTAATAAAGAACATTGACAAAGCACAAGAGCGGCAAAAGAAGTCGTAGGATGCAAAGCACCAGCCACTAGGATTCAAGGAGGGCGACACTGTGTTGCTGAGAAACTTACGGAACGAGGCAAGAAAAGGAGGCAAACTGGAGTGGGCGTGGTCAGGTCCTTATACCATCAGCAAGGTGTTACCAAAGGGTCTCTACAATCTCCAAAACGAAGACGGTACTGAGCTTAAAACATCATTTGACAGCTCAAGACTAAAGATCTACTATCATTCGGTACAGTCACACCCAAACACGAACACTTAGGTAGAGATGCCTTTGCAAACTGGTGCCGTAAAAGGGGACAAAAACACTTCCACAAAACTTACCAAGTCTGTTAAAGTTAATGTCCTTGAAAAAGATCGTAATACCATCCTAAGCAACGGTCACCTTGACGACAACTTTATCAATGAATCACAAAACATTTTAAAGAAGCAATTTCCGAACATTGGTGGCTGGCAAGATACTTTGCTCTGCCAAATATCGTTTTCTGCTGTTTCTGAAGAATCTGTCCAAATTCACCACACTAGGAAAAATAATTGGCTTCGTTCAACGTCGATCAACGAACATTTGCGGGTTTACGACAGTTCGTCTAGCGAGGAATGGTTGGACTTGAGCTGCGAGGTACTTAAGACTGCCCCGGGGTGCGAGTGGCTCTGCACTGTCTGCTGGCCGCCAGACTCTAAACGACTTCGTACTTGTTGAAGTGTTATTTCGGATCTCTCAACAGTTAATAATCGTTAAAATTTGAAAATAAAATTGAGTTGGATGTAGTAGTCTCCACTACTGTTAAGACATAGACGTTGATGTTGATTTGCAATTGAAAATAAGCTGAGAGTTCTAATAATTCAGAATAGAAACATTTCTATTTATTATAGGCTTTAGGAACGACTTATATTAAATAAGAGTAGTTACTTCGTTCTTGTTCTGAAACCATTTTATGTTATTTAATTAGAAAATCAGACTGAGTTATTCTTGTGACTGGACGCAATAGTCTTCACTATTGTTATGACGTTTTGTACCAATGTTGATTCGCATCAGAAGAAGCAAGGATTTATTATAACAATTTCAATCGTTCGAATGCTGTAGTTTGTTCGTATTTAATTCCTACGTATAATAAATGCGGCAGAAATGGAACGATATGGCTGTTTTTCTTTATCTTTATTGAGGAATGTTGTGTTGTCACTGAAAAGAACATCGACAAAAAGCTTCCAAATAGAATAAGTTACCAAATATGATACAAACGATGCTTAAAAGGAAATTTTGGGAAGGGGGTCCAAATCTGCGAAGGGTGGTCCGCATCCGCTGGCGGATTTTGACCGGGGGGTGTCCATATTCAGAATGTTTAAGTCGTGCCGGAATGTTGAAGTTGTGCCGTAAAGTTAAAGTCGTGTTAAAGTTATAAAATCCATATTTTTTAACTAATTTTTTAATTGTGTTAAATGATCTAAGTATCTTAGTATAAGTGTACAATTCCATTTCCCAACGATGCCGTAGATCGGCGAAAACTCGGAATAAGGGAGAAATACAGTTGGACAAGGCCTTAAATGAATCGTTACCTTGCCTGGTTTCTAAGGTCTGTCGATGTATACATAAATCACTGTTTCGCGGTGTGACCATGTGAGCTAGGATTGGTCCCGGGTTTCCCATTTACCTTGAAAACTTTTTTTATCTTGAAAATTTCTGTTTTTGCAGCGAAGATAAGCGGCTGCGTTATCAGATATTTTTGCGAATAAATAACCCTTGTGTTTTTTTCTCCCTTGAATTTTATTTATGTGTAGAATACACAATTGGAGTAAGGAGAATACTTTCGTTTTCTTGATAAATAAGTGTTTCTTTATAACAATACCTCGCGGGGTCCAATGCTTGGAAAACATTATGCACCCTTAGCCACCAGATCTGTAGGTTCTCTATATTGTTTCATTATGGGACTGTGATGATTTTGAAAACTTAATCGTAATTATACATTTTGTTTACATTCTAGAGATGCTGAAAGACATGCAAGGTAATTTATTAGTTACCTATAGTAATGAATCTCAGTAACTTTTACATTGACAGTGTCTCAATATTCACTCTTTGGAGTACACATTGAATATTTACGTTTTTTTTTATTTTCTTTATTTTATCATAGCACATTCTATTGACGAAAACTGATTTAAGCATCGTATTATAGATTTACAACCATGACAATAAACAAAACACGTTGGAATAACGTAGCTCAATGCTTAGAAATAAAGCTGGATCGTTCCCCGGCTGCAGAGTGTGCATCTCTGTAAAGTAAATTGGAAATATCATCCAGTTTACTTCGTGCTCTTTGAATACAATCACAGAGCACGAAGCTGAGTGCAAATTAAAAAAAATCAGCTAAAGGTGTTCATTTACAGTGTATTAATAGTGTTTATGGATAATTATTAAATTAGGGTGAATCCATAACAACAATGGAAATTCCTTTATTTCACATAATAGGATGAGCTTCTTAAGAACGAGAAATATAAGTCGAACAACTGTACTTTACCCTCTTCTTTCTACTCTAAATGCAATACCTCTAATTTTCTCGTCAGTATTCATGTACAGTACTTTAAACCACCTTTTCTTCGCACCAGTTTTCTAGACGATGAATACTAATATTTTGTATCCTTCCGGAATTTGTGTGCCAGCCTCAGTTGCAGGCTGGTCCATCTAAAAGTTTTCTGTCCGTATCTCGGATTTCATCTTTGAGACCACATTTTTCAATGAACCTTTTCAGCGTAGGTATGCTTTTGTTAATGCTGTGTATTTGACTAAAACTTCAAGTAATTTATCATTAATAAATCACTTGTTCAAATAATTACGAATCGCTCTTTGAGTGCAAATGGTTTCAAAAGAGCAGCACTGCAACTTGCCATACCGAATTCTGAGGAAGAAGCTGTAAATTGAACCCCTGTGACTGAGAGAGAAATATCGCCGTATTACTCATGCCAGAATACAGTCTCGGAATTTTATACTTTACTAAAAAATACATATGGTCATGGTCCGTATTTTTCGGGAACACCGGAATACGGTAGTTAAATATAAGCAATTTTCTTCGCATCTCAAGAAAAAAAAAATTTTTTTCCGTGTGACCGCAATGTTTTAGTTTTCTCGGGGAAAAAAAAGCTTTGCAGTGTACATTGTTTCCGGCAGCGAGTATGTAGATTATTTTAACTTTTTTCACTCTTAGGCTTTGAGAACATTTATTTCAGTTGTCTCCCAAATTTTAATTGCTCGAGTATTTCATCCCCTGTGTGTAGCAGCTAAAGAAACAACATGATGCAGCTACCCGTTTTCTTTTTTCTTTTCTTTTTTTTCTTTTTTTTTTTACCTCGTACCTTTTTAACTCAATAAAGTGAATTTCAAGTGAGCCATTCCCCATCTCTTCATTTTATGCGCATTTTTCCTCTGTGTGATATGCCTTCAGGACTATGAAAGTAGATCTTCATTGCCTGTGTCTTCATGCGTGTTCTGCGTCTTGCAAATAGATATCTAGCAATAGACAGATATTCAGCTTGGTTTTTTGTGCGCGAGTGGTCTCCGTAAAATCAATAGATTGGTGCGATGATTTATCACTCTTATTCATAATCACTTATTTATGCTTTTTTATTTTATAATTTTTGTATCAGCAAGTTTCATATATTGGCGATGTAACATAATTTACAGCGACGTTGAAGATGGCGTTTTATACGACAACGGCGAACGGCAAATGAATAAGTAAATGCTGCTCAAAAATAGCGATAGGGATTGTGTTTAAGCTCATATAAATATTTTATATATCCAAAAATACGTGTTAGGATATACAAACACGTGTGTTTGGAAATCAATTAACAAAGGAATGCGCCACTTGAACAAATGCTCGTTCGATTGTTCGGAAGAACTTTGTAAGGCAGAATTTTAGGGAGAGGCTATGCAGGTCCTCCAACCTTTTCTTCAAGACTTTGCACGCTTTGAACACACTCCCCGGCCGGAGTAAAAGGATATGATTTTTTTCGCGTGCAGCTTGCCAATTTCGGAAAACATGAACAGCCCACTTCTCTTTGTACTGTACTGACGTTTGGTCTTCGAAAGTTCGAGCAAAGAAACTTCTTTTTGGCTTTATTTGGTGGTCGAAACTGGCAAGACTTATCCCGGCATAGCTGCTTATTCCACTTTTCAAAATCGCAACAGAGGAGGTCAATGCAAAGTGCTACTACCTCTCATAAAAAGCCGCACTTGTAAAAACGCAAAAAAATATTTCATCGCACTGCCTAACAAATCTGTTCATGTTTAATGAAACAAAAGAAAGCAAAAACTAAATACACGCCTGATCGTTGTTTTGCTTTTGTGTTTATTACTAATAGATTAGACCCTTTGGAGAAGCCATTCTATAAACTCGGGCTTCGTGTTTCATCAGGGTTTCTAAACCCTCCAATACAATAAAAGCACTCGGCCGCCGCCTCGTTCTTTCATCAGTTTCCTCGTGTTTAGAAACCCTGGTGAAACAGTCGCCTTCGTGTATAAAGCATAAGTTTTGCCTTATAAAGGATGTTGATGAAAGCAATCAGTCATCATATCGGTCCATTTTTTCTCCACTAAATTAGACTGCGTAGCCATTAAAATTGACATCGATCTAGTTTGCTTAGTTTCTCTCAAATGTGATCGAAGTTTATCTCAACTTTTCATTGCTAAGTCTTCAACCAATTTAATTGGAACGGTACCTCAAACTTATTGACGGTTATTTATATAGGTTTTTGAAGCGAAATAAGAAAGGTTTGCGAGGCAAGTGTTGACAAGTTTTTGCGCGGAAGTTACCCTTAATTCTTACTTGAGATTATTAGAGTTTTTCCGAGTAAAAGCTTTTGATTGAAAAATCTCCTATTGGACGTTTTGTTGTAATGTATTGGTGAGCATTCTTAGTTGTTTGTTTGATTCTTGTCGCCGGTGCGACAAAATATAGGGCTTCTTTGAATATTCAGCAACACTTCACTTCAAGGCATGTCATGAGTTATTCAGAGTAAACCTTCATTTCTTTGAGAGACAGCCAGAGCCAAAAGCTGTTTCCACAATCCTTCGTCTTTTAAACGTAAGTAATCAGTGAGGTTTTCTCATCCACAGGTATATTCTCATCAAAATCAAAAGGGAACTGAGATTATTTATATTTTACTTCGTAGTAATTCTCAGTTTGCTTGCCTTCCTCCGTCTGAAAGAAGATAAATGTAGTTGGCTGGGATACTAAATCTTTGTAGTTCTCAATTTAATTGCGCATAGTCTTACAAGTCGCGCACTGTACGCGAAGTATAAAAGGGAGAAAAGAAAAAAAAATACATAAAGAAAGGAGTAACAAATACCAATCTGTTAACAGCAATTTGTTTGTTTTGTTTTTTCTTGTTTGGGTATTCGAGACTAGCATTTTGCT
The DNA here is from genome assembly GCF_036669915.1 of Pocillopora verrucosa. Taxonomy (NCBI): domain Eukaryota; kingdom Metazoa; phylum Cnidaria; class Anthozoa; order Scleractinia; family Pocilloporidae; genus Pocillopora; species Pocillopora verrucosa. The sequence continues at coordinate 12,951,390 of NC_089321.1, read as the reverse complement.
TGCACTTTGGACTATAATTTGAGAAGATAAAGAAAATTCGTGAGGATGCGACCTCATAAAGAAAAGCAACAGCCCTACTTAATCAGACATTTCTGCGATAAATAACCCTTGGTTTTGTTTCTGTTAACTTTTATTTATGTATCGAATACACTTGGAGTTAGGAAAATACTTCTGTTTTTTAGGTAAATTAGTCTTTTATTGTAACAACACCTCGCGGAGGTCAATGCTTGGAAAAAAATTACGCACTTTTTTTCAGTTTGAAAAAAATACATTTTTCAAACTGAATACCAAATGAACGGCTCAATTTTTTTTGTACAATATTATCTATAATGAAAGTGAGAAGGGTAAAGCGTGGCTTGTAAGAGTGTAAAATCGACCATGAAAACTAGCATGCCCAAAGCCATTTGTTTGATTGATTATTCTTTTGAGTGTTTGCGCGGTTTTTACTTAATTTAATATGCAAATATTTATGTGTCTTTTGAGGGTTTACCGGAAACGTATGAGGAGGGACTAACGCTCGAGTTATCAGCCTTTGAAACTCTTTACAGTGGCCAATTCGAAACATCAACTTAGTTGATAAAAAGGAAAAAAATGTTTATATATATATATATATATATATATATATATATATATCTTTACTTCCACCGACGAAGTACCACATTAGTTTATGAAAACTTGTCCCTCTTTATTATAACAATTAGTTTAGTTAATAAATATCGCCTCTAAGTATTACAGTGTTTTCAATAAGATTTGGAGTACGTGGCTAACTTGGTAAGGCACCCGCCGGAGGATAGTATGAGAAACGATTTCTTTCTGGTTGGCTCAGTAGTTCCACCAAGAACAAACTGGCTTCAAACGAAGTTTTCGGTGTTAAACTTCGACAAACAATCATTAAAATTAATATTAGTCTTCTTTGTTACAATTGTTTATCTGCTCGTTTTATTTCTGATCAAATCTTTCATTTGCTGACATGCAAACCTACTGCCTGAGTTTCCCAAAAGGTCCTCTGAAAGGACATAGAGTTACTGGTTACCGACATTTAGGTCAGTATGTTCTCGGAAACTCAAGACCTTTTTTCGTTTTTTGCTGGAAATGGGTAAAAGTTGCCCAAAGTAACTCTTTAAGATCGCGAGGTGTTTTAGGTCTTACTTTGTGAGTTTGTTTGAAAGCTTCCAAAAAGTCACAGAAAGATCCAGAATGTTGGTAACCATCCAAATCTGCATACCAAACACTTTCAGCAAGCAGGGTACAAAAATAATACAAGGAAATATTATGTGTGTATCAAATTTCCACATGGACATGTTCGGAAACGTTCCCAAATTTTGATGCTACGATCCAAACCTTTGTTCTTCTGGCCAAGGCGGATTCTATCGTTTTCCCTCCGTACATCACTTTTTGACTCACAGTTGCTTATTGTTTACAGAGTTTTCTTCTGCTTGCAATTGGAAACAAGCTTCTCAGTCTCCGGTCCTGCCAAGAAGCGCAGAACACATTTTTTGTGATCCAAGTTATTCTTTTATTTATTTATTTATTTTTTGCCGTTTTTATTTTCACGGAGGGAGAAAAGGAGGAAAGATTACTACCGGTATTTGAGGCAATGAATCATAGAAATCTTCATTATCACACAGCCTTACAAGCTGTGCACTGAACGAGAAACAAAAGTAGAAATAGCTTTACCTAGAAAGATAACGTGGTTACCGTCTGTCAATTTGTGTGGCATGCGGTCTTTTCTCACAGTCAAGATGAATAGAGAATATAATATATTATAGTGAACTACACATTTACAGTATCCATTCTAATCTCTTTCTTGTTCATCTCGCGACTCTACTGTTCAAACGACCACCAAAACAGCCAGACAAGCTGATTATTTGTTCGGCAATGTTTTATTGTTGCTATTTAAGGGAAAAGGAAAAAAATATTTCTCGTGTACCCCTTGAGAATGGGTGTGATGAGGAGGCACAGGTTAACCCCCCTCCCTCTATGCGTTCATGGCCCTCTTAGAGTTTATACACACTCGTGAAGTTGAAATAAATAAGATGACTACGTAGATTCAGCTAAACGTTGACGTCCTTTGTACACAAGGTCTGCATACTTTCAATTGGCTAATCAGTGGCAACGTAGAACGTATTTTTTGTGATCTTAGTTTTTCTCGGCTCCTTTTTTCATTGAGTGAAACTAAAGATATGTGGTAGTGAATTCCAAAAGTTCTATTTATTGGGAAAACCTTAGGACTAATTTGTTATTCTCGTCTACTGAAGTTTTTATTATTACCGATACAGTCCACTAATAATGTTTATATAGGGTAATTGGATAAATCAGTCAGCCAATGAATTTTAACTGTTCCCACGACTCGTGTTTCTTATCAGATGGTAAACATTCGTCGAGCCGTCGATTTCTTCTCAAAAAAAAATTCACTTGCTCCTGTTCTGGTTTTCACAGGAATTGCAATTAAATTTTTTTTAATAAACAGTTAGACACCTAAGTGTCCAATGGCTATGTTTGTTTCTGTCTTCGTAGTCCTCGGTTATGCGTTTGCATGTTAACGTAACGATTTTGATTCTAGTCAGTTTGTTATTGACAAGCACTCTATTTTAACAATCTCGATTTTCTGGGCACTAAACGAGAAACAAAAGTAGGGATCGTTTTATATAGAAACATGACGTAGTTACTGTTGCTCTATTTGTGCAACGACCTCCCCATTTGTGTACTTTTGTCTCCGGCTTGTGGCTTTAAATCATCATCATGATCATCGTCATCTTTTATTTGCCTTATTTACACAGTACAAAAAATTTATCTTACAGCGGTTATAGCTAGAAGGCGAGGAGACCCAGGAAGCCACCGGACTTATGGGAGAGCCGCCTTGCTTATATTATTAAATAAAGTAAAGAAAAGTGCTGCGAATGTGCGGCTAGGCCAATTCAGTGATTATTTAAGTAAAAACCCTTGTATTTTCGTCTTGAAACTAAGAAGGTTTGACGAACGAGTGACTGAAACAGAAGAGAATTTCAAATTTTAGGACCTTGGTAGAGAATTGTGAAATTGCTTGAGATTTGTACGGCACAAATGCGTTTGATAGTTACTGGCTGTTCTGGTACCGTAGTTGTTCTTTATATTAATTGAGAGCTTATTGCATTTTAGCCAAACATGAATATTTTGGAGTTCATCGTTAAGTACGAATTCTAAGCAATTTGGGTTTGAGTGAGAATAAAAGATACTGGTGTCATCACCGAAAAGCAGAGGGTCAGTTAATTCAGAGGCATTAGGAAGGTCATTTATGTATGGGGAGGTCATTTATGTTCTCATGTTCTCCCAACATCTAACGCGTGGTATATTGCGCCGGTTACTCAAGTAAACAGTGACTTTTCTGCGTGATCGTTTATACGCTTCATCTTTCCGTTACTCTCAATTGGCATAGAAATTAAATTTTGACAGTCATCATGCGGTTATCGCAGTTCAATTCATGCCATGGCTCTTTCCTCAGAGCCGCAGTTTTAAAAGTGAAATGGAATTTCGCATCAAAGTCTTATTATATCTCTTGATTGCAAACCCTAAGCATCTTAGAACAATTTTACCAGACAGTGACAGATTGACAAGAACAACAAAACAGGGTGGAAATAACGAGTGTAGCGCGGTTTTTACAAATGGTTGTATGCGCGATTTTTCCTAATTATATGTGCAATTTTTTTATGTTTGAGGGTTTACCGGAAACGTCTGAGGAGGGGCTAACGCTCGAGTTGTCGGTCTTTGAATTTCTTTACGGTGGCCAATTTGAATTATCAACAAAGTTTAAAAAAAGGAAATCATTTTGTTATACTCTCCACTGAAGCAGCACCGTAGTAGTTTTAAGAAACTTGCCTCCCTTTACTTTGACATTTAGTTCAGTTAATAAACGTTGCCTCTGAGTAACAGTGCTTTCAATAAGATTTGGAGTACGTGGCTACCTCGGTAAAGCACCCGCCGGTGAATGGTATGAAAAACAATTTCCCTCTCTTTGGCCCATTGGTTCCACTGCGAACAAACCGGCTAAAAACGAAGTTTCGGTGTTATAAACTTCGGCAAACAACCATTAAACATTAGTCTCCCTTGTGACAATTGTTTATCTGATCGTTGTTATTAAAGATATGCGGCAGTGAAATCCACAAGTCTTATTATTGGGAAAGCCACAAGATTATCCTATTATTCTCGTCTACAAAAGTGTGCATTATTACTAAGGCATTCTAAAAAGTCACATAATCATATTTGGCTAACCAGTAACCATTAGATCACGTTCTCCTTCGCTTTCTACGGCAACTGCAGATTTTTTTGTTTTGTAAATTAACAGTACGTTAGATGCCAAAGTGTTCATTGGCTGTCTTTGTTTCTGTCTTTGTAGTCCTCGGTTAAGCGTTTCATAACAACTTAACATCTGTGCAAAAATATTCCGAATTTGATTTACGTGGCGTATTATGGCGCGATATTTTAACAAGTTGAGAAGACATAGTTTGAAGCTACACTGGTTTGCAGATTTAATGAATGTAACCGAAGAAGTTACAATTCATAGACCCAACGTTTCGACACTCCTGTCTAGTGCCTTCATCAGGGGTGATCTAAACGCTGCAACAAGAGGTCCTTTTATATGATCACTAATTAGCGGCCTTTTTTCTGACGAGGTGTAAATAGGCGTCAGGAAGCAGACCGCCATCGTCACGATTTAAAGGAGCGTGGGCGGAGTTAATGTGCCAAGCCTCCAAACAAAGGCGCTGGTGGTAACGCCGATTAGTGGTGATAATTTTAGAATTATCCCACCCAATTGTATGGTTGGTTAGGCAAGTATGCTCCGATAAAGCTGAATTTTCCTTTTTGCAAAGAAAAACCGCTTTTTGGTGCTCTTTTAACCGTGTACCAAACTGGCGTTTGGTCTGTCCGATGTATTCGTTATCACAGTCATTGCAAGGAATAGAATAAATGGCGTCGGTTCGTTGTTCTTTCGTGACAGGATCCTTAGGTTTGGCGAAAATATGCCCCAAAGTCTGAAAAGGTTTTTGAGCAACTTTAACGTTGTGGCTATTCAAAATTCTCTTGATGGGTTCAGTAACACCCTGTATGTAAGGAATAACAGCAAAACCAGTCGCTGGTTCCCTTTCATCAAGAGCGTTACTATTTGTGACTGGTTTTTGGCAGTTACGGAGAAAAGTTTTTGTATAGCCATTTGCCTTTAGGACATTGGAAACATGTTTCCTCTCCTCAGCCTTCGAATCGAGTGATGATGAAGAACTGCTGATGTTTTATTTGTCCAAAATTATTTGATGTTTGAGGCTAACACAAAGTTACTTGAAAATTATTTTAAGTAATCGACAATGTGTACTCCTTCACGCATGATGAATTTACGTAAAACATTCAAAACGTGCAGAAAATGCAGAAACAGGAAAATTCTAGAGAAAAACCAAATATAACAATCAAAGACCACGGAGTTTGAAAAATAAAGAAGGTGACTATTCCAATATTTATTGAATTGACAATAATTTTCTGTGTTATTGATTTCCCATTCGACTTGGACGCGTCAAAGCCCGGTGAAGTATACCCAGCGATTCATAGAAGCGGGTGCCGGGCCTTACTGCAGTAGTTAAACAGCCAATAAACGAATGCAGTAGCAGTAGATTGAAAGATTAATTGGAAACTTTCAAGAAGAGAACTTACCCGAATGCATTGAGAAAAAAAATTTTAATTCAGTTGAAATCCAGGAAATGAGTATATTTTCTGCTTCCTGTAGTTTATTCAGTTCTTCTAGATGCATTATTCCGGGTAAGAAGTTCTTAAAGAAATCTCATTTATGAAAGCTAATGATATTTTTTCGTCAATTTTTTTTTATTCTTAGTGCGCAATGACTGGAACTGATCCTTGTTACGTTGCATTACACTGAATGCTAGAGTTTATAGTTTAACCCTGGTGTTTACATCAACAGGAATCAGCAAAACACCTCCGATTTCACTCACCTACCCAAAATGCCTACTTAAGACGTCTTCAGAAGAGTGATCAGTGATATTGCACACGATTAGTGACTGAATTTTGTCATTTTGAAATATAAACGGCTGAAAGAAAACAGCAAGAAGTCTAACACTGATCATTTTCGTTTGCCATATGGTCATACTTAACATTTCCAAAAGCGCAACAGTCGTCGAAATATAAAAATGATAAGGCCATTAAATTATTTTGTTGATCTATACTCTTAAAGCACTAAGTGATTGTCGATTGAAGGTTGAACGCTCTAGTGATAGAGAAAAATTTAAATTGGATTTTATTTGGACTTGTACTGTGCATTGGACGCGGTACAGTTGATGGGCCCAGCTTCTTTTTTTCCTTTTGAACTTGAAGAGTTAAGAATTAATTAAGTCATATGATCGCATCATACACTGAATACATGCACTGGACATATGAAGGAGGTTGAATTAAAAGTCTCGTCGTGTTTTGTTATTTTCGCCATTATGATAAGTATAAAATGAAATTTAGAACATGTATTAAGGTAGCAAGGCACAACATGAATTTACTGGAAAACTCACAAAGTACGATTTGCTTTTTCTCGGGCAAAGCGCCTGGCCATATTTGGCCGGTGTTAGGGCTCGAGATTTACCGCAGAGAGAGGATTGAGTTGAGCACGTCAATTGATTCAGATGATTCTGATGATTGTAATTAACACAGGTTTTCGAGCAAGTAAGAGCTTTTGGTGAAAGGCATGGTCACAACTTTTATTTTTTTTGACCTGGTATAAATATATTTTAGTGGTTTAGCGGCAAAGAAACTCATGCACTAGCGGTAAAGTAAACTGGAAATCTGAATACCATCAAAGAACACGAACCTGAGTGGAACTTCAAAAAAAATTAGAAATTATAATAACTTGGAGGTGTCACAGTGTATTTCTAGTGTATATGGATAATTGTTAAGTTCGAGTAACTCGATAACAACAATAACAACAATTCCTTTGTTTGGTTTTATAGGACGAGTTTCATAAGAACGAGAACTAAAAGTCGAACAACTTCACTTTTTTCTCCTCTCTCTACTTAAAGTGCAACACATACTTTTCGCTGTTCATGTATAGCACTTTGATTTGTTCTTATTGGTTTTTTTAGTGCGCTGTAATTGGTGCCTTTGATCTTCATTGTTATTTCGATTATCTGTATGTTATCCCCTGGGATTATCTTTCAGTTTTGTTTTATTTTTACTGAGAGAGAAAAAGAGGGAAGTTAACTATCTGTAGCAATGGGTCATTGAAATCTCCATTATCACACAGCCTTACAAGCTGTGCACTCAACGAGAAACAAAAGTAGTAATGGTTTTATCTAGAGAGATAACGTACTTACCGCTGGTCAATTTGTTGAACGACCTCCTATTTGTATACTTTTGTCGCCGGCTTTTGGCTTAACAACTTTTGTCGTATTCTCCCAACATCTCGTAGGCGGTTTATTGCGCAGGTAAACCGATAGTGAGAGTGGTTTATTGCTTAAGTAAACGAGACTTTTATGCGCCACCGTTGATACGCTTTATCTTCCCATTACTCTCAGTTGGTATACAAGTTGAATATTGACAGTTGTCACAGACTGAAGGTTATGGCGGTTCATGCTATGGCGCTTCATGCCATAGTGCTTTCTCCAGAGCTCGCTGTCTTAAAAGGAAAATGAAATTTCGGATAACAATCTGTTACATTTTTTTTGTGAGTGTAGTCGTTTTCGGCGGGACCGTGGTACATCAAAATTTGCAATATATATTTTCCTGTATAGCGTATGTATAATTTATTACGAACTTGTGTGTGTGGGATGACGGTTGACTTCTCAGAGTTGGAAGTAACACAAATACAATAGGCTGCGGTTGTAAATGTGAATTAAATTTTTTTACTCTTAGGCTTTGAGAACATAGATTTATTTCAGCTGTCTCCCAAATTTTTTTTTTATGCTCTAGCTTTTCATCTCCAGTGTGTAGCAGCTCAAGGAACAATATGATGCTGCTACTTCTTTTTTTTTTTTTACCTTGCATCTTTTTCACTAACTAAAGTGAAATTCATGTGAGCTCCCCCATCCCTTCCCTTTATGCGCCTCTTTCCTATGTGTGATATGCGCTCAGGAATTTGAAAGAGACGAGGGGACTCTGTGGACTTTACAAAAGTCGATCTTTAATAACTCTCTTTTTATGCATGTTCTACTCCATCTTGCAAATAGATATTTAGCGATGGATCTATATTCAGCTAGGTTTTTTGTGCATGAGTGGTCTCCGTTAAATTAATAGATTAGTGCGATGATTTATAATTACATAAGTACATAATTATTTATTTCGTTTTTATTTTTAATTTAACTTTCCTCATCAGCAAGTTTCATATATTGACAATGTAACATATTTACGGGGACGTTGAGAATGGCGTTTCATACGACAACGGTGAACGGCAAATGAATAAGTAAATCCTGCCTAAAAATAGCAATAAGGATTGTGTTTAGGCTCATATAATTATTTCATATATCCAAAAATACGCGTTTGGATATCCAAACAAGTGTGTTTGGAAATCAATTAGCAAAGGAATGCAATACTTGAACAAATGCTCGTGCGACTGTTCAGACGAACTTTGTAAGGCAGAAGTTCATGGAGAGGCTATGCAGGTCCTCCAACCTTTGAATTTTTTCAAGACTTTGCACACTTTGAACACACTCCCCGTCTGGAGCACTTTTGGACTTTAAAAGTTAGAGCAAATAAGTTCCTTTTGGCTTTTTTTGGCAGAGGAGCTTAATGTAAATTACCCATGCAGCATCAGTCTGGGGGTTAATGCTTGGAAAAAATTATGCACCCTTTAGACACCAGGTTCTCTATAATATCATTTCATTTAGGGACGGAGATGATTTTGCAAACCTTATCGTAATTAGTCATCTTGTTTTCATTTCAGGGGACGAGAAGTCGCTGGAAGGTAATTTATTAGTTTCCTATGATAATGAATCTGAGTAACTTTTATTTTAACACATTGGATATGTATGTTTGATAATAGCAAATATACTCAATATTACATTGAGTTTCAATTCCTTTATTTTATAATAGCACATTCTATTGACTCAAACTGATATAAGCATCGTATTATAAATTTACAAACATGGCAACAACGAAAAGAGAACATATTGGAATAACGCAGATTAATGCTTAGAAATAGAGCTGAATAGTTCCCCGGCTGCAGGGTTTGCCTGATTAGGCATTAAAGCTTAACATCTTTGGGATCCAACCAGCTATTTACGGTCAAATGTTAATCTGACAGTCACGGGAAATAATTCTGAGGCTGATTAAAACGTATTGTTGGCGCAATCAGGTCGTTTCTTAGCTTCAGCAAAATCTGACTTAAAAATGAATTAATTTCCTTCTCGACTTCAACTATCCAGCACGACTGAAAAATTCTGACACGACTTTAACATTCCGGTTTCCTAACGGATTTCGACCCCCCCCCCCCCCCCCCCCCCCTTAGATTTGAACTCCCCGGTCCAAATCCGCAACCCACAACCCGCAACCCAACAAAACTGAGTGAAACATTAACCTTAACGTACTAGTAGAAATAGATAATGCTTTACGTTCCAGTGAATACTAAAGTATGTTTTTAATTTAAAACATGCGTATTGATGTTGTCTTGTTCTCAGCATCCCGTCTCAACTTAAGATTTTCGTTAACCCGAGCGAAAGCGCTAAACTCTGGAATAAAAACGAACCGTGAAACTTGATAGCGTTTGATTTTTTATTACTCTCTTGAAAAATGTGTGAAACATGAAATGATATCTATGCTAACGCGTCAAAACTTTAATTATTTCATTTCAGGGAAATCCAGATTGCTCGAGTCCTCGATTTGTCGTGGCTCTTGATAACTCGAACCAAAAGTTTTTCCCCTTCCCCCAGTGAACCCAACTACTCAAACTGATTTTCATTTCCTATGGAGGCTCGAAAAATCGGGAATCCACTCTGCGTGTTCCTCAAGGAAATTCTTTTGCTTTACCCACTACGTTTGCATTGAGACTTTTCTATTGTTCGTAAGCCGAGAATGCACTACAATTTGCATTTTGCGTTTGTGTTACTGGTTATATTCCTAGTGATTAAAAATAAGTTAAATTAACACTCCTTTTAAGTTTTTTTGTCTGGTTAGCGTTCGGTCGAGTCGATTTACAATAACCTAAAATAGACGCTAGACCACATAGAAATTATCACTTTTCTTTTCTTTTTCTCGAGCATGTGTCAAATAGATTTTTTTCTCTGTTAAGGCGAGCACGGAATATAAAGCAGTCTCTCTAACAGTGCCGTTAAATTAAGTCATTACTTACTTACTGATATGACAGAGCACATGGGTGGTTTTTTTTGTTTGTTTCTAGACAGTCTAAGCTCAGGTATGTGGGAAACTTGGAATCGAGCGCTTTTTGCCAAAATATTTACCGCAAGTCATTGCTATGTAAAAAACTAGGTAAGAAACTTTGAATAAGAGGTTTTCACGTCACTCAAAGCGTAAAAGTCACATTTATTAAAGTTCTTGGTCTGGTGTTTCTTTTTAAGGAAAACAAAGCCGTAAAACCAAAGGCCAGTCAGCATACTAATTTATCAATGCTACCTTTCACCCTTGACAAATTATTCGTATGGAGTGATAAATATGTACTAGACGCTAAGTCGCTTGAGGCGCTAATTAATCGTTTTTGTGGAGAAAAGTTCATGTGCGTGAAACAAGTTATCGGCACTGAGTAATTTATGTTATTGTTACTGTGTGCTCCACAACTGAATTCAATTGCTCCGCCTACTGCAAAAGATTTCATTCTAATTTATCATTAGGGCCTGTTTACATGGAGGTGGAGGACCCTGGGTAGGTGAGGTAACCCGCTTAGGTGGGGTAACCCGCATGTCCATACAATTTCTTATGTTATTTTGATCATGTTTAATTACATGACAGGTGGGGTGACCCGCCTAGGCGGGTTTCCCACTCTGCCAGGTAGGTTAACCCGCTCAGCAGACAATTTGCCATGTAAACGTCTCAAGGTGGGGTAACCCGCCTACCCGGGCTCGCGTTCATGGCAAAGAGCTCAAAAGCGAAACATGCATGTTTTAAAACTTGGGACATTTCTTAGCTCTCTCATAGTAGAAATCACCAGACACCGCAACGGACACACAAGGAGTGTAAAATGTTCATATTTCGGAATAGTTAGCGGCGTAAATCGACCATATTTCGTGTCCCAAACTATTCCGTATAACGTATTAAGTCAACGGGTTCTCGCGTAACCTAACACCGCGTAACACATGAATAAATACATACTTCATCTTTCTCGAGATGTGAGCTTGGGACGTCTCTTCTCAAACTCCTTAATTTCAAACGCAAAAACAACCTCAAGAAACCTCACATCAGCACCCCGAGGTTGTAAGATTGTATGTAAACGCTTTTTTTTTTCGACCACGGCTAGGCGGGTTACCTCACCTACCTGAGGTCCCCATCTCCATGTAAACGGGCCCTTACTCTCGTGATTCCTTCCGTCAGCGATAGCCGAAACGAAAGCTTACGACGAAGTTTTTTCACTATCTCCGCCATGACGAGTATCCGATCGATCTTTCGAAAGATCAGGGAAGAGATTTACGCAAAAAAGCCCGAAAATTCGTTCTTGAAGATGGTGCGCTGTTTTTTATTGGTCAGAAAAATGGTCAACCTGAAGTATGGGTTCACAGCCGAGACGAACAGTAGCAAATACTAAAAGCTTGTCACTCTGACAAACTTGCTGGTCACTTCGGCCCTGACAAGACGAGAGAAAAGGTTTGTACTTAATTCAGTGATGCTTCTCTTGAACTTTAAAATTGTGTTACAATTTAGTTGATCACTCTTAATTGTTTTGTTCCTGTTCTTCTTCCAGGTTACATCTCGCTACCATTGGGTTCGATTGGTTGAGGACTAAAATTGTAAAGCGTTGCGATGTTTGCCAGCTTACTTCAAATAAATTGGAAAAGCCTGCCCAGCTATGCCTGAAAAAGTAAAGGACACTGTGTGACATCGTATTGGTATCGATCTGGTAGGACCTCTGCCCGAAACGTTCCGTGGTAATAAGTACTTGATCACCTGTACTTGCTATTTCAGCAAGTGGCCAGAGGCAGCTCCACTTAAAGGGAAATCGGCTGAAGGTATGTAATATCCGAAATTAATAGTAGAGTAGTGAGGTTTAAGGATATTTAGCACATGTTATTATGTAATTATTTACCACGTTAATTGTCAAGCTATCAAGGACAGTAATTCAACACGCTCGTTTTTGAATAGGCGCGCAAAATAATCATTCTGATGGAAATTCAGTTACATGATTTTCCTCGCGTATAGCCTGTCACAAATATCAAAAATTTGCAACAATTTTGACGAAGCCAAAACTATTTTTTTTGGAAAATGTAGCAAAGCTACTAGATATTGATAGCTTTTTTTTATGCTTGCTTGAGTCAAGTTCAAGCTTGGTTTAAACTTGACTTGCTCTAATAGACAAATATTTATCGGTCCTCTAGATGTGGCGGATTTCCTGTACAACCTGATCACCAGATACGGAGTGGCGAAAATTGTGATGTCCAACCAGGGACAAGAATTCGTCAACAGGGTTAACGAGGAGCTGTTTGAGTTGTGTGGCACGGACCACAGGATCAGTGCGGTGTACCACCCGCATGGTCTTGATGAAACAATGAATCAGACGCTAACGTGAACGACAACGAAGATGACTGGGATGTGCGTTGTAAGCCTAAATGTAATAACTGTCCTAAATGTAATAAATTCCTAAGTGTAATAACATTTGGTCCTAAATGTAATAAGCCTCCGATATAATCGTTTAACTGCGCTAGTGCATTGTTGTTATAGCGGACATCTACATTGAGATGTTAAAGTGACAGCTGTTGCACCAAAGAATCCTAAGACCAATATTGATGGCATATTGCAGGCTCGCTGATAATAATCAGCGTCTTTTTATTTGCTTAAGACAAAGGTTGAGAAGCATTTGGTACAAACCCTCATACTGATGTGCTTTTGGCATCAAATTTACAAACGTAAAAACAATTAGAACGCTGACCAATAGCTCTCTTTATATCATTGGTTCAGACTCTTTTAATTAATGCAACAGATTTTGACGACATTCTTGTATGATCAGTGCTGAAGTTAACACTTCATGAACCGAATTCCACGGAAAAGGAAGTCCACTGACCTATACGTTAGACAAATTCCGGGCTCGGAAGTGCATTTTTTGCACTGTCTTCCCTTGCCAGATTTGTGTGGGTCTGCATGAAATATGTTCATCTGTGCTATGGACCAAGCGTGAGGTCAAAATGGCTGGATATTGGCCGAGTTCTTTTTTTTTTTTTGCATTTCTATAGACGGAGACGAAGTCTCGGTCCATAAAAACGAAGAATAAAAACGAGGCTAATATCCAGCCATCTTGACAGAACAAGCTATACAACAATTGTATAGAAAAATATTTCGCTTTAATATGAATCAAGAATGACTTATTCGAGAGCCGAGAGTGAAAGCCGACTGTGTTTGTAGCACAATAAACCTAGGAGGGTCGTTTAATATTTTCTATATATATGTCGATATCATCTACAAGTTACGAACTTTGTTAGTTTTCTTGCGCGGGATCAATGCAGGCAATCCCGAGCGGGCAAGATAGGCCTATCTTGCCCGCTCAAATAGCCTATCAAAAGACAGGACTCGCTTCATCTTGCCCGCGCGCGCTGTTAGCCATATGATAAAATGACTTCCAGAGCAAGATATCTACCGACCAATCATATATTATCCCATTTCACGATCACAGATCTCGACATGTTACTTTTTTCGCCTAACAGTCAAATTGAACCATTGAGCTACAGCATTCAACACATGATGGTCAGTTGATGGTCTATTAAAACCAATCATTTTTATTTAGCCCCCATGACGGGGTTCATCAGTTCCCAGACTGAAATATTGGGAAAACATATATTCCACAGTTGACCTCAAGTTTTTATTTTATTTTTTGTCTTCATATCTTCTCCCTGCCGTGAGGGGAGTAAATGAATAGATAAATAAATAAATGAAAAAAGAAAGCTCATCATTTTCCACTTATAGTCACATGGTACATGAACTGATTACCGAGGTGGAGTGAAGCCACAGAGGGATAGAAATGCAATATCCCAGGTTCAAAACTGAATATATCAAGAAAGCCATTCTTAAAAATGGACTCAAATATTTCATTAAAACCAATTGACATTAAATAACTTAAATTTGCAAAATTTCAGTAACATTACTAATAATAATAGTTTTCTTTTGGATTAACAAGTGACAGCTAGCGAAATCATTCAAACTGTTTTAAAATGGTGCATCACTACTAACGACTATAACACGAACGATAACATCAACAGTGGCATGCCAGTTTATCATCAGTTGTTGTCGAATTTTTTTCAAAAAAATCCGAATGATTATGTACCAGTCGAGTCCATCCACTCGAACTCTCAGCCAAGCATTAGCCCACTTTAGACTGGAGATGATTATCCTCAACTCGATCAATAAGCCGCATAAAGGACCATACTTTTTTCAAAGGCTTCGAGCGCTGATTAAATAACACTTCAACCCTCCAGAAAGATGAAGCCCTGGCAGAAATCGTTTCAGACGTTGCACCAGCGCCTTGAATCGTGTATCAACTTTACGTGATGTTTGGTATGTTCCACGCATTGCTAGCAAATAGGAAGGCCGATGATGCTTACATTATTTCTAAGAGTTTTTCTAAAACTTCATTGAAAAGATTTCCAATGTGACATTCGTCATCTCCTCTCGTCGCAAATAAGTCGATTTCTACATCTGAGACAAACTGAACTTCCATCAACTTATTACCATCATTTGCTATGCTATTGTTGACTTCATTTTCTAATTCAGACTCCGTCTCTTTTGTTCGGCTACCACGAGTAAGTCCCTTAGCTATATCTACAGCAATGTCCGTGCGCTTAAAACAAGATATTCCAACGAGGCCGCTGTTCGCGTCAGTGTCACTCATTTCAAAATTAACGACTTCCTGCTCTATATGCATTTTATTTGCACAATCCGCGGAAATTTCTCCTTCTCCTGGGTCATTTACATCAAATTATTTTTCACTACCGTCGCTGTGATCGGCAACTTGTTCCAAGCTTACATATCATTCGCCTTGGTTTTCAGCAAAATGTCCAAGGTACACGGTAGCTGCTGAAACACTTGCGGACGGATTGAACGCATGCTGCACACCAATTCTTAGAGAGGAAACTATTTGGATGTCGATGTTATACAAGTTTGCTGTTGCATACAGCGTAATCTGATCCCATCGCGCGCCATACGAGTTATATAGTCAGCGAGCGACCTCATCATTTGCCAAATGCTCCAAAAGAGGGAAGCCATCGCTATCGAACGGATTACTTTTTAAGTACTCTACTATTTTATATTAAAGTTCACACGGCAACCAGGTGGACAATCAGACATAGTTTGATGCTACTCTGGTTTGCAGATTTAATGAATGTAACCGAAGAAGTTCCAATTCATTGACCCCATTACATTCATTAAATCTGCAAACCAGAGTAGCATCAAACTATGTCCGACTCTACTATTTCTTTCCTCATGGTTTCGGGAGATCTTAAGATGCCCATTCTCTTTGCCTGGTGCAATAGTGGCAATTGCCACCTCCAGGAGAATTGTAAAGCAATTTAAAACCCTGCTCTTCAATGGCCTTTGCATGATCATCTCTTCTTATAGGCATGTAATACTTTTTTAAGTGGTCAATTTTTTTCTTTTTAGACAGCTTGGCGCAGTTTTGTTTCTGTTTTTCTCGCTCTAGTGTAAGGCTTGTGATATCGTTCACAGAGACCCATTTCCTCTCTTCCTTTCCTGAAAGCGGTTAGGCGTATGACACCTTATAGGTGTGCAACTTGATCTTTCGTTTCTCGATACGACCCTCCGTCACATGCCGTTGGTTTCCCTCTCTAACGTATATACATTTTTCTCCGCTGCTGTAAACCGAGGGAGGATTTAAGCGAAGTTGTGTTCGCTGCATCCGCTTGTCACATCTGCTCGTAGCTTTTTTAGCTCAGTTTCGTAATTTCAAAGCTTGCCGCGAACGCCGGTAACGGTCATTCTTGGTTGGAGGAGCCCTCCCAGCACTAGGTAGGATTTCGTCTTGTGATCTGTTCTCTCTGAAGGCGTTACAACTTCGTGCAAAGTATATTTGGAATGATGTTTTGTAAGCTATCACCTCCTTGGGGTCATTATTTAGAATTCTTTGATAAAGAGGGAGCTGTTTCGCCCTCTTTACACCGTCTTAACCTATCTTTTGAAGGTCATATTCCATCTTTGATCTTAGTGCCCTATAATAACGTTCTACCTTGCCTTGTGATTGGTTATGGTGCGGGCGACTGTAAATCAATTTTATATTCATGTGATCGCAAAGTAATTTCAAGGCTTTCTTGAACTCCCCTCCTTGGTCGCACTGGATTATTTCAGGCGATCCATACTCCATATAAATACATACCAGTTCATTTGCAATTACCTGGCTTGATTTGCTTTCCAAAGGACGAAGCCAAAGGAAACGGCTGAAAACATCAATCACTAATAGAACGTATCTACACAAATATCCATTCATCTTCACGGATCCTTTTCTGCACATATCCATCAAATCTATTTGGTGCCTGACATGAACGTCTCTGGCTCTGATAGGTGTCAGTTTCGCCTTATTAAGAAACTTAGCGTTTCGGCGATGATTACTTTTGTCGATGTTTAGAATAGTTCGTATTGTAGCTCGACTTACTCCTAAAAGTTTGCTGGGCAAATCTTTGTGTTACTGCCACCTTTTTTGAAACTGGAAAGTTATGTTCTTTACG
Organism: Pocillopora verrucosa; assembly: GCF_036669915.1. Taxonomy (NCBI): domain Eukaryota; kingdom Metazoa; phylum Cnidaria; class Anthozoa; order Scleractinia; family Pocilloporidae; genus Pocillopora; species Pocillopora verrucosa. The sequence continues at coordinate 12,934,549 of NC_089321.1, read as the reverse complement.
CGCATGTCATTCTCATAGTGCCGATTCAGTAGAAGAAAAGTCCGTTTCAGAGTCAGTTGATGCTACTTTATCTAATTTCTGATCGTTAAGGAGATCAGTGCATCGAGCAATCCCTGTTTCCTTAATTTTATTTTTTTCAAATTCTTTGACTGATCAATTAGCATATCCGTTGAAAAACGGCTCTTAGTTGTACTCACATCTCAGAGAGAGCAAGGGCACAAATTTTTGCATGAGGTTTTGGGGACCGGGGCATCATTTACAGCCTTCAACATATACAGCCATTTTTAATGTTCATCATATCTCATCGTGTGACCTATTGCTTATTTCGAATTACAGTACGACCTCATCAGTAGGAGCTTTTTCAGAAACAAGTGCCTTTTAATCTGAAGCCCAAAAAATTTGCGTCGGTGAGCTCGTCATCACATGCTCCAGATTTTTGTCAAATGTCTGTCATCATTATAACGGTTTACAGCCGATGATTTGTGATGACATGCTGATCAGCAGCTTCTTTGCATTTACACCTGAGTATATAATTTGATGCAGAAACACGGAATACCTTATCCGTTTGTCGGATTTGTTACATGCATTTCAAGATCAAGAGAACGTAATTGTCCCAGTTATGTTCTCTTGGGGAGAAAAATTATTTTGTCCATATCCATATACTCATGAAGATATTCGAGAATTTGTGTGTAATAATTCTTTAGAGGCCCGAATTGGGAAAGAAAATGTGCATGGTAACAAGGTCTATTCAGGCATGGAAAGAAAAAAAAATGTATATCCGAGCCTGCAAATTGTCCTACCTACAAGTCAACAGACTCCCTTATCCAAGTTTGTAATTTGGTTTATGACTTGTTAACTCCATCACTAATCACGCAAGAATAACGTTATCACTTTTTTCCAAAATCTATTGTACTTAAGAGTCTCAGTTAGTGATATATGGAGAGGTTTTTGTCAGCGTACTTGTTGTTTTGCCAGCTGTCATTGATTCCATTTGTTCATCATTATAACGGTTAACAGCCAATGCCTCTCGACTAATAGCAAATAAAAGGACGCTGATTGATATTAGCGAGCCCGTAATGTGACATGCATATTGGTGTGCGGATTTTTTGGTGCAACAGCTGTCACTTCAACATCTCAATGCGGATGTCCGCTATAACAACAACGCACTGAAGGAGTATAACGATTGCATTGGAGGCTTATTACATTTAGGACTAAATGTTTTTACATTAACGACTTTATTGCATTTAGGACTATAGGTTATTACATTTAGGACTTTATTACATTTGGTACGAAATATTATTACATTTAGGACCGTTATTACATTTAGGCCTTCAACAATGTGCACATCAAGTCCATTCTGTTCGCCTATCGAGCCAATAACAATGACTCCACCAAATTCACACCGCTCGAGTTGAGGTTTGGAATCACAAAACATTTTAAAGAAGCAATTTCCGATCATTGGTGGCTGGAAAGATACGCTGCTCTGCCAAACATTGTTTTCTACTGTTTCTGAAGAATCTGTCCAAATTCACCACACTAGGAAAAATCATTGGGTTTGTTCAACGTCGATCAACTAACATTTGCGGGTTTACGACAGTCGTCCAGCGAGGAATGGTCGGACTTGAGCCGCGAGGTACTTGAGACTGCCCCGGAGGGCGATTGGCTTTGCGCTGTCTGCTGACCGCTTATTTACTTAGGGTTATTTCGGATCCCTCAACACTTAATAATCGTTAAAATTTGAAAATAAAACTGAGTTCGATGTAGTAGTCTCCACTACTGTTAAGACATAACGTCACGCGTAACATCCTAACGTGACACATAGGCTTTACGAACGACTTGTAGTAAGAGCAGCTACTTCGTTCTTGTTCAGCAATTGTTTAATGTTACTTAATTAGAAAATCAGACTGAGTTATTCTTGTGACTGGACGCAATAGTCTCCACTATTGTTATAACGTTTTGTACCAACGTTGATTCGCATTAGAAGAAGCAAGGATTTATTATAGCAATTTCAATAGTTCGAATATTGTAGTTTGTTCGTATTTAATTCCTGCGTATACGGTACGACCCGCTATAATAAATGCGACAGAAATGGAACGAAATGGCTGTTTTCCTTTATCTTTTTTGAAGAATGTTGTGTTGTCACTGAAAAGAACATCGACAAAAAGCTTGCAAATAGAATTAGTTACCAAATATGATATAAACGATGCTTAAAAGGAAAGTTTGGTAAGGGGTCCAAATCTGCAAAGGGGAGTCCACATCCGCTAGCGGATTTTGACCGAGGGGTGTCCATATTCGGAATGTTGAAGTCGTGCCGGAAAGTTGAAGTCGTGCCAGAAAGTTAAAGTCGTGTTAAAGTTATGAACTCTTTTTAACTAATTTTTTTATTGTTTTTAACTGACCTAAGTATCTTAGTATAGATGTACAATTGGCCTTCAGCTATTGTATTTCTTTCGCAGATCTATGGCATCGTTCAGGAACGTAAATAATTTTCTATTTTCTTTCCATTTCCCAACGATACCGTAGATCGGCGAAAACTTGGAATGAGGTAGAAATACAGTTGCACAAGGCCTTTATTGAATCGTTACCTTGCCAGGTTTCTAAGGCCTGACAATATATTCATAAATCACTGTTTCGCGGTGTGACCATGTGAGCTAGGATTGGTCCCGGGTTTTTGCGAATAAATAATCTTTGTGTTTTTTTTTTTTTCCGTTGAATTTTATTTACGTGTAGAATACACGGTATTGGTATTAGGAGAATACTCTCGTTTTCTTGGTAAATAAGTGTTTCATTATAACAACACCTTGCGGGGGTCAATGTTTGGAAAACATAATGCACCCTTCAGCCACCAGATCTGTAAGTTCTCTACATTGTTTCATTATGGGACTGAGATGATTTTGCAAACTTATATACATTTTGTTTTCATTCTAGAACGGTTGAAAGAGATTGAAGGTAATTTATTAGTTACCAATGGTAATGAATCTTAGTAACTTTTAAAAAGACAGTATCTCAATATTCACTCTTTGGAGTACACATTGATTTTTTATGTATGTTTGTTTCATTTTCTTTATCTTATCATCGCACATTCTATTGACTAAAACTGATTTAAGAATCGTATTATAGATTTACAACCATGACAATAAACAAAACACGTTGGAATAGCGCAGCTCAATGCCTAGAATTAAAGCTGGATCGTTCCCTGGCTGCAGGGTGTGTATCTCTGTGAAGGAAAGTGGAAATATCACCCAGTTTACTTCGTGCTCTTTGAATACAATCAAAGAGCACGAAGCTGAGTGCAAATTTTAAAAAATCAGCTAAAGGTGTTTATTTACAGTATATTTATCGTGTTTATGGATAATGACTAAATTGGAGTAAATCCAAAACAACAATAGAAATTATTTTATAAATCACTTGTTGAAATAATTACGAATCGCCCTTTGAGCGAGAACGGTTTCAAAAGAGCAGCACTGCAACTTGGTATACCGAATTCTAAGCAAGAAGCTGTAAATTGAACCCCTGTGACTGAGAGAGAAATCTCGCCGCATTACTCATGCCAGAATGCAGTCTCGGAATTTTATACTTTACTAAAAAATACATATGGTCATGGCCCGTATTTTTCGGGAATACCGGAATACGGTAGTTGAATATAAGCAATTTCCTTCGCATCTCAGGAAAAAAAATGATTTTCCGTGTGACCGCAATGTTTTAGTTTTCTCGGAAAACAAAAAAAAAAGCTTTGCAGTTTACATTTTTATCCGGCAGCGAGTATGTACATTATTCTAACTTTTTTCACTCATAGGCTTTGAGAACATAGACTTATTTCAATTGTCTCCCAAATTTTAATTGCTCGAGTCTTTCATCCCCTGTGTGTAGCAGCTCAAGAAATAACATGATGCAGCTACCTGTTTTCTTTTTTTTTTTTTACCTCGTACCTTTTTAACTCAATAAAGTGAAATTCAAGTGAGCCACTCCCCATCTCCTCACTATATGTGCATTTTTCCTCTGTGTGATATGCCTTCAGAACTTTATGAAAGTAGATCTTCATTGCCTGTGTCTTCATGCATGTTCTGCATCTCGCAAATAGATATCTAGCGATAGATATATATTCAGCTTGGTTTTTTGTGCGCGAGTGGTCTCCGTAAAATCAATAGACATAAAAACATAGACATAAACACTTATTTATGCTTTTTTTTTTTATTTTTTTATCAGCAAGTTTCATATATTGGCGATGTAACATAATTTACAGCGACGTTGAAAATGGCGATTTATACGACAACGGCGAACGGCAAATGAATAAGTAAATGCTGCTCAAAACTAGCGATAAGGATTGTGTTTGAGATCATATAAATATTATATATATCCAAAAATACGTGTTAGGATGTACAAACACGTGTGTTTGGAAATCAATTAGCAAAGGAATGCGACACTTGAACAAATGCTCCTTCGATTGTTCGGACGAACTTTGTAAGGCAGAGGTTTAGGGAGAGGCTATGCTGGTCCTCCAACCTTTTTTCAAGACTTTGCACACTTTGAACACACTCCCCTGCCAGAGTAAAAGGATATGATTTTTTTCGCGTGCGGCTTGCCAATTTAGGAAAACATCAACAGCCCACTTAAGAAAGAAAAACTAAATACACGCATGATCTTTGTTTTGCTTTTGTGTTTATTGTTAATAAATTAGACCCTTTGGAGAAGCCATTCTATAAACTCGGGCTTCGTGTTTCATCAGGGTTTCTAAACACTCCAATACAATAAAAGCACTCGGCCACTGCCTCGTTCCTTCATCAGTTTCCTTGTGTTTAGAAACCCTGATGAAACAGTCGCCTTCGTGTATGAAGCGTAAGTTTTGCCTTATAAAGGATGTTGATGAAAGCAATCAGTCATCATATCAGTCCTTTTTTCTCCACTAAATCAGACTGTGCATAGCCATTAAAATTTACATCGATCTGGTTTGCTTAGTTTCTCCCAAATGTGATCGAAATTCATCTGAACTTTTCATCGCTAAGTCGACAACCAATTTAATTGCAACGGTACCTCAAACTTATTGACGGTTATTTCTATAGGATTTTGAAGCGAAATAAGAAAGGTTTGCGAGGCAAGTGTCGACAAGTTTTTGCGCGGAAGTTACCCTTAATTCTTACTTGAGATTTTTAGATTTTTCCGAGTGAAAGCTTTTGATTGAAAAATCTCCTATTGGAGGTTTTGTTGTACTGTATCGGTGAGCATTCTTAGTTGTTTGTTTGATTCTCGTCGCCGGTGTGACAAAATATAGGGCTTCTTTGAATATTCAGCAACACTTCACTTCAAGACATGACATGATTTATTGAGAGTAAACCTTCATTTCTTTGAGAGACACGACCAGAGCCAAAAGCTGTTTCCACAATCTCTCCTCTTTTAAACGTAAGTAATCAGTGAGGTTTTCTCATCCACGGGTATATTTTCATCAAAATCAAAAGGGAACTGAGATTATTCATGTCTTACTTCGTAGTACTTCTCAGTTTGCTTGCCCTCCTCCGTCGAAACAAAGTAAATGTAGTTGGCTGTGTTACTAAATCTCTGTAGTTCTCAAGTTAATTCCACATAGTCTTACAAGTTGCACACTGTGAAGTATAAAAGGGAGAAAACAAACAAGAATACATAAAGAAACAAGTAACAGATACTAGCCTGTTAACAGCAATTGTTTTGCTTTGTCTTGTTTTGTTATTCGAGGCTCGCATTTCCTTGCACTTTAGACTATAATTTGAGAAGATAAAGAAAATTCGTGAGCGAGTGACTTCATAAAGAACAGCAACAGGGGTAACAGCGCTGCTTAATTAAGCATTTCTGCGATAAATAATCCTTGTATTTGTTTCTGTTAACTTTTATTTATGTATTGAATGTATGTAAATGCGTTTTTCAAACTGAATACCAAAAATTCAATTTTTTTTGTAAGATAATATCTAGAATGAAAGTGAGAAGGGTAAATCGTGGCTTGTAAGAGGCGTAAAATCGACCATGAAAACTAACATTCCCTTAGCCATTTGTTTGATTGATTATTCTTTTGAGTGTATGCGCAATTTTTACCTAATTTAATATGCAAATATTCATGTTTCTTTTGAGGGTTTACCGGAAACGTGTGAGGAGGGGCTGAAGCTTGAGTTATCAGCCTTTGAAACTCGTTACGGTGACCAATTCGAAATATCAACTTATTTGATTAAAAGGAAAATGTATATATATATATATGTATCTTTATATCTTCCACCGACGAAGCACCACATTAGTTTTTGGAAACTTGCCCCTCTTTATTTTAACACTTAGTTCAGTTAATAAATATTGCCTCTAAGTATTACACTGCTTTCAATGAGATATGGAGTACGGGGCTACCTTGGTAAAGCACCCGTCGGAGGATAATATGAAAAACGATTTCTTTCTGGTTGGCCCATTGGTCCCAATGAGAATAAACTGGCTTTCAAGAAAGTTTTCGGTGTTAAACTTCGGCAAACAATCAGTCAAATTAATAATAGTCTTCTTTGTGTTACAATTGTATATCTGTTCGTTTTATTTCTGATCAAAATCTTTCATTCGCTGGCATGGAAACCTGCTGCCTGATTTTCACATAAAGGTCCTCTGAAAGGACATAGAGTTACTGGTTACCGAAATTTAAGTCAGTATGTTCTCGGAAACTCAAAATCTTTTTCGCTTTTTGCCGGAAATGAGTAAAATTAGCCCAAAAGCACTCTTTAAGATCGCGAGTTGTTTTAGGTTTTATTATGTAGGTTTGTTTGAAAGCTTCCAAAAAGTCACAGAAAGATCCAGAATGATGGTAACCATCCAAACCCGTATACAGTAATACCAAACACTTTCGGCACGCAGGGTATAAAAATAATACAGGGTAATATCACGTGTGTATCAAATTTCCTCATGTACATGTTCGGAAACGTTTTCAAATTTTGATGCTACGATCCAAACCTTCATTCTTCTGGCCAAGGCGGATTCTATTGTTTTCCCTTCGTACATCACTTTTTGACTCACAGTTGCTCAATGTTTACAGAGTTTTCTTCTGCTTGCAATTGGAAACAAGCCTCTCAGTCTCCGGTCCTGCCTCGAAGCGCAGAACACATTTTTTGTGATCCAAGTTTTTCTTTTCTTTCACTTAACTTAACTTTAGGACTAATCTGTCACTTGTCTAGAGAAGTTTGTATTATTACTAATGCAGTCCACTAATAATGTTTACATAAGGTAATTTGATAAATCAGTCAGCCAACGAATTCTAACTGTTCCCACGATTCGTGTTTCTTATCAGATCGTAAACATTCGTCGAGCCGTCGATTTCTTCTAAGTCATCTGCTAATGTTCTGGTTTTCTCAGCAATTGCAATTTCATTTATTTTCAATAAACAGTTAGATGCGTAAGTGTTCAATGGCTATATGTTTGTTTCTTTCTTTGTAGTCCTCGGTTAAGCGTTTCCATGTTCACGTAAGGATTTTGATTTACGTCAGTCTGTTTATTGACAAGCACCCTATTTTAACAATCTCGATTTTTTGGGCGCTAAACGAGAAACAAAAGAAGGGATCGTTTTATATAGAAACATGACGTAGTTAATGATGCTCTGTTTGTACAACGACCTCCCCATTTGTGTAATTTTGTCTCCGGCTTGTGGCTTTATATCATCATCATCATCATCATCTTTTATTTGCCATATTTACACAATACAAAAAATTTATTCACAGTGGTTATAGCTAGAAGGCGAGGAGACCCAGGAAGCCACCGGGCTTATGGGAGAGGCACCTCACTTACATTAATAAATGAAGTAAAGAAAAAGCGCTGCAATGTGCGGCTTGGCCAATTCAATGATTATTTAAGTAAAAACTCTTGCATTTTTGTCCTAAAACTAAGAAGGTTTGACGAAAGAGTGACGGAAACAGGAAGAGAGTTCCAAATTTTAGGACCTTGGCAGTGAACTGAAAATTGCTTGAGATTTGTACGTCACAAATGTGTTCGATAATTACTGGCTGTTCTGGTACCATAGTTGTGAGTTTGGCTATTCGTTACGAAAAAATTGAAAAGCAATGGATGCAGTAAGTTATTTCTATAATAAAACATGAATTTGGCAATTTCAAAGGTATTGACTTTGAAAATATATAAAATTCCTAGTTTGGAGAATAAAGGAGCGGAATGGGCTCGATAGTCTGATCATGAGTTGGTGATAGTCCGCACAGCTCGCTTTGGTAAATAATAAATTATATTTAAGTTAGATACGTATGTGGACGACCAGGCGCAGTTACAATAGACGATATAAGGATAAATTAAGGTGTAGTACAAAGTGAATCTGGTTGTAGAGGATAGGAAAAAGCGAGACCTGAATAGGAGGGGAGGGGAGGGGCTAACGCTCGAGTTGTAGGTCTTTGAATCTCTTTTACGGTGGCCAATTCGAATTATCAACAAAGTTGACTAAAAGGAAATCATTTTGTTATACTCTACATTGAAGCAGCACCATAGTAGTTTTTAGAAACTTGCCCCCCTTCACTTTGACATTGCCTCTAAGTAACAGTGCTTTTTTGGCTCACCAGTAACCGTAAGAACACGGTCTTCGCTTTTTACGGCAACTGCAGGTTTTTGTTTTGTAAATAAACAGTTCGATGTATCTGGCTGTTTTTGTTTCTGTCTTTGTGGTCCTCGGTTAAGCGTTTCATAAAAACTTAACATCTATGCAAAAATGTTCCGGCTTTAATTTACGTGACGTGTTATGGCGCGATATTTTAACAATTTTTATTCCAGGTTTGTTTTCTCACCAGAAGTCGAGAAGAACTGCTGATGTTTTATTTGTCCAAAAATTATTTGAAGTCTTAGGTTAGCACAGAGTTGCTTGAAGATTATTCTAAGTAAGCGACAATGTGTACTCCTACTTCACGCATGATGAATTTACGTAAAATATTCAAAACGTGCTGAACATACAGAAACTTCCAGAGAAACAACAAATCTAACAATCAAAGACTACTCCAATATTGAATTGACCATGATTTTCTGTGTTATTTATTTCTCATTCGACTTGGACGCGTCAAAGTCCGGTGAAGTATACCCCGCGATTCATAGAAGCGGGTGCCGGGTCTTACTGAAAGCACTGCATGTGCAGTAGTTAAACAACTAATAAACGAATGCAGTACCAGTAGACTGAAAGATTAATTCGAAACTTTCAAGAAGAGATCTTACCCGAAAACAATGAGAAAAAAAATATAATTCAGTTGAAATCCAGGAAACGCTTCCTGTAGTTTAGTTTGTCGATTGAAGGTTGAACGCTCTAGTGATAGCGCCGCAAGGAAAATTTAAATTTGATTTATTTGGACTTGAACTGTGCATTGGGTGCGAGACAGTCGATGGGCCCTACTTCTATTTTTCCTTTTGAACTTGAAAATTAAGAATTGGCAAGGTTAGAAAGTAGTCGTGTTTCCTGTGATGCGATCGTATCTTACACTGAATGCATGTACTAGACATATGATGCAGTTTGACTTGAAAGTCTCATTGTATTATCTTATTAGTATATTGCCGCTTCTATGCTTTGTGCAAGCGTACACTGGGACAACATTGATGCACTCTCCGACTGCTTTAACAAGATCGTTACTGACATACTGGATAAGTTTGCCCCGCTTAAAACAAGGACTATGATTAATCGTCCAAAGGTCCCATGGTTTAATGATGACATTAAACAACTCAAGCGTCAACATCGTCGCCTTGAAAAGAGAGCCGTGAAAACTGACCTCCCTGGTGACTGGAATAATTATCATAAAGTTCGTAATCAGTACTCTGCATTTCTTAAATCTGCACGTGTGAATTATTATTCAAACCTAATTGATCAGTGTGCGGGTGACTCTCGCAAGTTATTTCGTGTGATTAATTCTTTATGTAGGGAACCACTTGAGACGGCTCTTCCAGAGCACACTTACCCCACAAAGCTAGCTAACGAATTTGGTCCCTTCTTCCTCAAAAAAAATTGAAATCATAAAGAAAAATCTTGACAAGTTTCAAGTTCAAGAACCTCGACTCGTTCCTGTTACTCTTAAGGAGAATCTGGAGAGTTTTTCCGCGCTATCCATCGAAGAAGTGTCTAAGATTGTTCAAGAATCCTCCAATGCCTCTTGTCGGCTGGATCCTATTCCTACATAGCTTCTGAAGTCCTGTCTTGATGTATTAGCTTGCTTATACATTAGCTTGATTATATTGCTTATAGTTTTAGCGCTATATAAATTCCTTATCATTATCATTATCATTATTTTCGCCATTATCACGTGGATAAGTATAAAATGAAATTTTGAACATTTTTGAAGGTAGCAAAACACAATATGAATTTACTGAAAAGCTCGATTTGCTTTTTCTCAGGCAAAGCGCCTGGCCATATGCAGCTTGCATAGTGATATATTTTTCTCAAAGGACACACAACACATAGAAGCTGCCGGAACAGTTATAAATGGTGGAAAATTTGCCAGAATTTGCTGAACATAGGAATGGAGAAGAGCAGAATATCCAAGATTGAAAGCATTGGAAACAAGACATCATCCCGTACCCATTAGGGGAATACAAAAGGCATCGGTCATTTGGGCGATAAAATCAATTTTTCATAGCAACTGAGATTTATCTAGTTAATTTGTTTCAAGCCCTCTCTGCTATGAATTACACTACATGCGAGTCCCTCTTTACTTGCGCTGTCCGTGGGGCGTTCCAATTAAAACTGGCGGCATCTCTTGAACCCTGGAAAGCGACGTAAACTTCCTGGAGTTCGTGCATCGCTAAGAGACATCTTCTTTTCTGAGTTTAATTCCGTTTAATGTGCATAACTAACCTCTCTCATTGGGAGAATCTTGTAGATTAAATTGGCTGATTAAAAAAAAAAACGTAGATTGCACTCTTATCTGATGAAGTCTGCAACCCACCTTTTCCTTGCACCAGTTTTCTGGACGATGAATACTAAAACTTTGTATCCTGCGGAAGTGTGTGCCAGCCTGGTCCATCCAAGAGGTTTCTGTTCGTATTTCGGATTTCATCTTTGAAACCACATTTTTCAATCTACCTTTTCGGCGTAGCTACGCTCTTGATAATGCTATGATATTTGACCAAAAGTTTAAGTAATTTATCGTTAGGAAATCGTTCGTTCAAATAATCACGAATCGCCCACTGAGCGCGAAGGGTTTCAAAAGATCAGCACTGTAGCTTAGTATACTAAATTCTAAGCGAGAAGCAATAAATTGAATCTCAGTGATTGAGAGAGAAATCTCGCCGCATTACTCACGCCAGAATGGACTGGTGTAAACTGAATTTCGCAAATGACCAAGGTATTCCATCTCAACTGATCCGTTTAAAGCGCTACCTTCTCTGACGGTTACTATAGCTCAGTATTTCGAGCGTCTGAGCGCTTTGTTTTCACGTTGTCTAAATTAGTTTTTGCTACGAATGTTTTTTCTACCTCCTGAGGTAAATAAATCTAACGATGGACATGTCATATCTCACAACTTTACATCGAATCGTGTATTGAATATGATTGGTTAATGGAAACTCCCCATTACTTGAGAGAGATAACAAGGGCAAAAATCGTTTATCTTTTTCTTCGCCTTTCTTCACGCATTAAATTTCATAATATTTTTCATATCATTTGTTTAAATTAAAGCGGGGGGGGGGGGGGGTCTTGGGAATGGCGATTGACTTTTCAGAGTTGAAAGTAAGACAGAGATAATAGGCTACGATTGTGAAGGTGAATTAGTTTAATTTTTTTCACTTTTCAACTTTTATCACTCTTAGCCTTTGAGAATATGGATTTATTTCTGGTGTCTCCCAAATTTTATTTGCTCGAGCCTTTCATCTCCAGTTTGTAGCAGTTCACTGAATAATAGGATGCTGCTACCTGTTTTCACAAAGTAAATTGACTTTTAAGTGAGCCCCCATCCCTTCCCTTTCTGTGCGTCTTTCCAACGTGTGCATGTTCTCAGGAATCTAAAAGAGACAAGGGGACTCTGTGGGCTTTAGAAAAGTCCGTCTTAAATATTTTTCTTTCTATACGTGTTCTACATCTTGCAAAAAGATGTTTAGCGATAGATATATATTCAGCCTGGTTTTTGCGTACATGAGTGGTCTCCATAAAATCAATAGATTAGTGCGATGATTTATCACTCTTATTCATAACTTCTAATTTCTGTTTGTTTGTTTGTTTTTTTTTTGTTTTTCTTTTTTTAATCAGCAAGTTTCGTGTATTGACAATGTAACATAATTTACAGGGACGTTGAGAATGGCGTTTTATAGGACAACGGTTAACGGCAAATGAATAAGTAAATGCTGCTCAGATATTAAAATAGCAACATGGCTTGTGTTTTATGTAACCGGAAATGCGTGGATATCCAAACACGTGCGTTTAGAAATCAATTAGCAAAGGAATGCGATACTTGAACAAATGCTCGTTCGATTGTTCGGACGAACTTTGTAAGGCAGAACTTTAGGGAGAGGCTATGCAGGTCCTCGAACCTTTTTTTCGAGCCTTTGCACACTTTGAACACGCTTCCCGGCTGGAGTAGAGTGTATGATTCTTTTCACGTGCAGCTTGCCAATTTCTGAAAACATCAACAGCCCACTTCTCTTTGTACTGTACTTTTGGACTTCGAAAGTTCGAACAAAGAAACTTCTTTTTGGCTTCTTTTGGTGGTCGAAACCGGCAAGACTTGTCCCGGCGTAGCTTCTGCCACTATTCAAAATTGTAACAGAGGAGGGCAATGCAAAGTGCGACTGCCTCTCATAGAAAAGCTGCACTAGTAAAAATCACAGAAACATCTTCCATCACACTGACCAGCAGATCTGTTCATGTTTCAACAGTTTAAGGAAACAAAAGAAAGGAAAAAATAAACACAAGCATGATCTTTGTTTTGCTTTTGTGTTTAATGCTAATTAATTAGACCCTTTGGAGAAGCCATTTCATAAGCTCGGGCTTCGTGTTTCATCAGGGTTTCTAAACACTCGAATACAATAAAAGCACTCGGCCTGCTGCTGCGTTCATTCATCAGTTTCCTCGTGTTTAGAAACCCTGATGAAACAGTCGCCTTCGAGTAACCTTTAAAATGGACATCGATCTAGTTTGTTTCGTTTCTTCCAAATGTAATCAATATTCGTCCAAACTTTTCATCGCTAAGTCTTCAACCAATTTTAATTTGGAACTGTACCTCAAAGTTATTGACGGTTATTTATATAGGTTTTTGAAGCAAAATAAGAAAGGTTTGTGAGGCAAGTGTCGACAAGTTTTTGCGCCGAAGTTACCCTTAATTCTTACTTGAGACTTTTAGATGTTTTCTAAGAGAAAGCTTTTGATTGGAAAAACTCTTATTGGACATTTTGGTGTACTGTATCGGAGAGCATTCTTAGTTGTTAATTTGATTCTCGTCGCCGGTGCGACAAAATATAGCTCTTTGAATATTCAGCAACAGTTCACTTCAAGACATGTCAAAATATAGGTCTTTGAATATTCAGCAACACTTCACTTCAAGACATGTCATAATTTATTCAGAGTAAACCTACATTTCTTTGAGAGACACAACCAGAGCGAAAAGCCGTTTCCACAATCCCTCCCCTTTAAACATTGTTAATCAGTGAAGTTTACTTATCCACGAAAATATTCTCATCAAAATCAAAAGGGGACTGAGATGATTCATATCTTACTTTGTAGTAATCCTCATTTTGCATGCCTGGCAGCGTCGCAAAAAAAGTAAAAGTAGTTGGCCGTGTTACTAAATCTTTGTAGTTCTCAATTTCCACATATTCTTACAAGTTGCACACTCTAGGCAAAGTATGAAAGCCAGAAAACAAACAAAAATACTAAGAGAAAAACATAAAGAAATAAGTAACAAATACTAGCCTGTTAACAGCAATTTGATTGTTTTGTAGTAGTTTTGTTTTTTCTTGTTTTGGTATTGAAGGCTCGCATTTCGCTTGCTCTTTGGGCTGAATTCAGAAGAAAAAGGAAATTCGTGAACAAGCGACCTCCTAAAGAAAAGCAACAGCGACAACAGCGCTGCTTCATCAGACATTTTCTACGATAAATAACCCTTGTATTTGTTTCTGTTAACTTTTATTTATGTATCGAATACACACTTGAAGTAAGAAAATTCATGCATTCTTAAGCCACCAGATCTGTCGGTTCTCTAAATCATTTAATTCAGGGATTGGGATGACTTGGTAAACCTTATCGTAATTCGTCATTTTGTTTTCATTTTAGAGTGGCGGAAGAAGGAAGAAGGTAATTTATTAGCTACCTACGATAATGAATCTTAGTTACTTTTATTTTGACAGTGTTTCAATATTCACGCTTTGAAGATATTAGATATATTAAATGTGTATGTATGTTTAATAAAGGCAAATATACTTAGTTAAACTCTCCGTATTTTTTACTTCATTTTCTTAGAGCACATTCTGTTGTGTTAGACTGATTGAAGCATCTTAGTGTAAATGTATAACAGGCCTTGAGCTGTTGTATTTCTTTTTTTTTTATTGCATGCTATCGTAGATCTACGGCATCGTTCAGGAATGTAAACAATTTTCTATTTTCTTAACATTCCCAGACGATACGGTAGATCGGCGAAAGCTTGGAATAAAAGAGAAATTCAGTTGCGCAATGTCTCAATCGAATCGTCCGCTTGCCTGGTTTCTAAGGCCTATAAAATATAGACATAAATTACTGTTTCGCTGTGTGCCCATTTGAGCTGTAACTGGACCCGGATTTTCACTAACCATAGAATTGTTTTGTTTTGTTGTTGCAAGGAAGATGAGCCTGCTGCTCTATCAGACATTTCTACGATAACTAACCCTTGCATTTGTTTCCGTTAACTTTCATTTATGTATACAATGCACTCTTGGAGTTAGGAAAATACTTTAATTTTTTAATTAGGTAAATTAGTCTTGCAATAGAGCAACACCTCGCGGGGGTTAATGCTTGGAAAAAATTATGCACTCTTTAAGCTACCAGATGTGTAGGTTCTCTACATAATTGTATTTAGGGATTGGGATGATTTTGCAAACCATATCGTAATTAGTCCTTTTGTTTTCATTTTAGAGAAGAGGAAGAGGCGAGAAGGTAATTTGTTTGTTATCTATTTATTTTGACCGTGTTTCAATATTTACTTTATACAGTACACGTTGGATATGTATGTACGTTTGATAATAGAAAATATACTCAAGGATACATTGAGTTTCAATTCCTTTATTTAATAATAGCACATTCTATTGATTTAATCTTAATTAAGCATCGTATTATAAATTTACAACAATGGCAACAACAAAAAGAAAACACATTTGAATAACGCAGCTTAACGCTAAGAAATAAAGCTGTATCGTTCCCCGACTGCAAGGTGTGCATCTCTGTAATACCCTCTATAGATAGAACAAAACTGATTAGGCTTTAACGGCTCATATCTGTGTGAACCAGCTATTAACAGTAACGGTAATGGGAAATAATGCTGAGACTGATTAAATAGTATTGTTAGCGCAATTAGGTCGTTTCTTGACTTCGGCAGAATCTGACTTAAAAGTAAACTCATTTTTAATTATACATCGAAAGCGCCCGCAGTCGAAAGCCATATCAAACTCTTTCCCCAGTGCGACGAACATTTGTTTTTCTCGGTTCCAGGTGTACGCAACCACTAACCCCACGTAATGCGCATGCTCTCCGTTAAAAAAGGCGGACAGGCCAAAGAGGGAAATAAAAAAAACAAAGTGATTTTCCAATGAATACTCAACATACACCCTCGTTAGAAAGGCGAATTTACGGAAGAAAGATACCAGACTATATGGTATTGAGATCGATATGATATTAAATCGATACCGAGGGCCCGTTTCTAACTTGCTAAGAAGTGCATTTAATTGCCTTCCGACACGATTACTAGCTTTCTTGACAGCTTTCTGAAGACAGAATACTTTCTTTCTGAAGAATTCTGATATACGGCTATTGATTATTACACCTTTTATACCTGATTGCTCAAACACTTTGTTTACGATTGTTGAAAGGACCGACTCATGGTTCTCCGTCTTAGTCTTTACATTGCTTTGAAATAGTATAGATTAGTAAGCTGAAACGAAAAATTAATAGGGAAGTTTACGAAAAAACCAGCAAACAAGCTTAAAAAAGGCATTTATTTAGACTTCATACTTCAACGAACTTCACAAATCTTACTTGTTTATCTTGTAAGTAAACGATGGCAGATTAATTGCCGAAGCGCTTTCTGAGTTTCCCGATCCCTCTCCTGCTGCTTTCACGCTTAAAAAAAAGGAAAAAATCAAAAGGAGTAAGATACAGCTGTTTTGAAACGCCATTTGACAAAGGTAAATCTGCTTTTTGTTCGACACTTAACAAATCAAAACAAATTTGTTCCTCTTTTTGATTCTGGCGGTACATTTTTAATGTGCGCCTGCGTAAAAGAGATATCGCCTGAGACCCTTCGCTCGATCGTGCTTTGATCAAAAACGCCTTGTTAATTGCAGGCAACCGCTCGTAGAAAAGGTAAAAATGACGAGGGAAAGACTTTACTTTCAAGTTAGCGAAATAGAAAGCCAAAATATCATAGTTTAATATTTCAGAGGTACATTGAGTGCTTTTTCCGTAAAGAATCCACACGATGGTAAAACATTCGAAAATTACACTCGATTTGAGTGGAGTGTGCGCTGCTCAATGCTTAGAATTAAAGCTGAATCGTTCCCCGGCTGCAGGGTGTGCATCTCTGTAAAGTAAACTGGAAATATCATCCAGTTTACTTCGTGCTCTTGGAATACAATCAAAGAGCACGAAGCTGAGTGCAAATTGAAAAAAAAAAAAAAAAAAAAAAAACTAAAGGCGTCTATTTAAAATGTATCTATGGTGTTTATGGGTAGTGACTAAATTGGAGTAAATCCATAACAACAATAGAAATTATTTTATTTGATGCAATTGCATGAGCTTCTTAAGAACGAGAATAATAAGTCGAACAACTTTACTTTACTCTCCTCTCTACTCTAGATGCAATACATATAATTTTCTCGTCAGTATTCATGTACAGTACTTTAACCCACCTTTTCTTCGCACCGGTTTTGTAGACGATGAATACTAAAACTCTGTATCCTTCCGGAGTGTGTGCCAGCCTCAGTTGCAGACTGGTTCATCTAAAAGGTTTCTGTCCGTATCTCGGATTTCATCGTTGAAACCGCATTTTTCAAAGCGCCTTTTCAGCGTAGCTATGCTTTTGCTGATGCTGTTAATTTATCACTAATAAATCACTTGTTCAAATAATTACGAATCGCCCTTTGAGCACGGACGGTTTCAAAAGAGCAGCACTGCAACTTGGTATACCGTATTCTAAGCAAGAAGCTGTAAATTGAACCCCTGTGACTGAGAGAGAAATCTGGCCGCATTACTCATGCCAGAATACAGTCTCGAAATTTTATACTTTACTGAAATATACATATGGTCATGGCCCGTATTTTTCGGGAATACCGAAATACGGTAGTTAATTATAAGCAATTTCCTTCGCATCTCAGGAAAAAAAAATTATTTTCTGTGTGACCGCAATGTTTTTCTTTGTATTGTACTCACTTTTGGTCTTCGAAAGTTCGAGCAAAGAAACTTCTTTTTGGCTTCCTTTGGTGATCGAAACTGGCAAGACTTATCCTGGCATAGCTGCTTATTCCACTTTTCAAAATCGCAACAGACGAGGTCAATGCAAAGTGCTACTGCCTCTCATTAAAAAAAGCGGCACTTGGAAAAAACACAAAAACATATTCCATCACACTGCCTAACAAATCTGTTCATGTTTAGTGCAACATAACAAAGCAAAAACTAAATGCAAGCATGATCTCTGTTTTGCTTTTGTGTTTATTGCAAATAAATCAGACCCTTTGGAGAAGCCATTCTATAAACTCGGGCTTCGTGTTTCATCAGGGTTTCTAAACACTCAAATACAATAAAAGCACTCGTCTCGCTGCCTCGTTCATTCATCGGTTTCCTCGTGTTTAGAAACCCCGATGAAACTGTCACCTTTGTATATGAAGCATAAGTTTTGTTTTGTTTTCGATCTAGTTTGTTTAGTTACTCTCAAATGTGATCGAAATTCATCTGAACTTTTCATCGCTAAGTCTTCAACCAATTTAATTGGAACGGTACCTCAAACTTATCGACGGTTATTTACATAGATTTTTGAAGCGAAATAAGAAAAGTTTGCGAGGCAAGTGTCGACAAGTTTTTGTGCGGAAGTTACCCTTACTTCTTACTTGAGATTTTTAGAGTTTTTCCGAGTGAAAGCTTTTGATTGAAAAATCTCCAATTGGACGTTTTGTTGTACTGTTTCGGTGAGCATTCTTAGTTGTTTGTTTGATTCTCGTCGCCGGTGCGACAAAATAAAGGGGTTCTTTGAATATTCAGCAACACTTCACTTCAAGACATGTCATGATTTATTCAGAGTAAACTTTCATTTCTTTGAGAGACACGACCAGAGCCAAAAGCTGTTTCCACAATCCCTCCTCTTTTAACCATAAGTAATCAGTGAGGTTTCTCATCCACGGGTATATTCTCATCAAAATCAAAAGGAAACTAAGATTATTTATATCTTACTTCGTAGTAATTCTCAGTTTGCTTGCCTTCCTCCGTCTGAAAAAAAAGTGAATGTAGTTGGCTGTGTTACTAAATATCTGTAGTTCTCAAGTTAATTCAACATAGTCTTACAAGTTGCACACTGTACGCGAAGTATAAAAGGGAGAAAACAAACAAGAATGCATAAAGCAACAAGTAACAGATACTAGCCTGTTAACAGCAACTGTTTTGTTTTCTCTTGTTTTGGTATTAGAGGCTCGCATTTCGCTTGCACTTTAGACTATAATTTGAGAAGATAAAGAAAATTCGTGAGCAAGCGACTTCATAAAGAACAGCAACAGGGGCAACAGCGCTGCTTAATTAGACATTTCTGCGATAAATAATCCTTATATTTGTTTCTGTTAACTTTTATTTATGTATTGAATGTATGTAAATGCGTTTTTCAAACTGAATACCAACAATTCAATTTTTTTTGCAAAATAATATCTAGAATGAAAGTGAGAAAGGTAAATCGTGGCTTGTAAGAGATGTAAAATCGACCATGAAACTAACATTCCCATAGCCATTTGTTTGATTGATTATTCTTTTGAGTGTATGCGCGGTTTTTACCTAATTTAATATGCAAATATTCATGTTTCTTTTGAGGGTTTACCGGAAACGTGTGAGGAGGGGCTGACGCTTGAGTTATCAGCCTTTGAAACTCTTTACGGTGACCAATTCGAAATATCAATTTATTTGATTAAAAGGAAAATGTATATATATATATATATATATATATATATATATATATATATATATATATATATATATGTATCTTTATATCTTCCACCGACGAAGCACCACATTAGTTTTTGGAAACTTGCCCCTCTTTATTTTAACACTTAGTTCAGTTAATAAATATTGCCTCTAAGTATTACAGTGCTTTCAATGAGATATGGAGTACGGGGCTACCTTGGTAAAGCACCCGTCGGAGGATAATATGAAAAACGATTTCTTTCTGGTTGGCCCATTGGTCCCAATGAGAATAAACTGGCTTTCAAGAAAGTTTTCGGTGTTAAACTTCGGCAAACAATCAGTCAAATTAATAATAGTCTTCTTTGTGTTACAATTGTATATCTGTTCGTTTTATTTCTGATCAAAATCTTTCATTCGCTGGCATGGAAACCTGCTGCCTGATTTTCACATAAAGGTCCTCTGAAAGGACATAGAGTTACTGGTTACCGAAATTTAAGTCAGTATGTTCTCGGAAACTCAAAATCTTTTTCGCTTTTTGCCGGAAATGAGTAAAATTAGCCCAAAAGCACTCTTTAAGATCGCGAGTTGTTTTAGGTTTTATTATGTAGGTTTGTTTGAAAGCTTCCAAAAAGTCACAGAAAGATCCAGAATGATGGTAACCATCCAAACCCGTATACAGTAATACCAAACACTTTCGGCACGCAGGGTATAAAAATAATACAGGGTAATATCACGTGTGTATCAAATTTCCTCATGTACATGTTCGGAAACGTTTTCAAATTTTGATGCTACGATCCAAACCTTCATTCTTCTGGCCAAGGCGGATTCTATTGTTTTCCCTTCGTACATCACTTTTTGACTCACAGTTGCTCAATGTTTACAGAGTTTTCTTCTGCTTGCAATTGGAAACAAGCCTCTCAGTCTCCGGTCCTGCCTCGAAGCGCAGAACACATTTTTTGTGATCCAAGTTTTTCTTTTCTTTCACTTAACTTAACTTTAGGACTAATCTGTCACTTGTCTAGAGAAGTTTGTATTATTACTAATGCAGTCCACTAATAATGTTTACATAAGGTAATTTGATAAATCAGTCAGCCAACGAATTCTAACTGTTCCCACGATTCGTGTTTCTTATCAGATCGTAAACATTCGTCGAGCCGTCGATTTCTTCTAAGTCATCTGCTAATGTTCTGGTTTTCTCAGCAATTGCAATTTCATTTATTTTCAATAAACAGTTAGATGCGTAAGTGTTCAATGGCTATATGTTTGTTTCTTTCTTTGTAGTCCTCGGTTAAGCGTTTCCATGTTCACGTAAGGATTTTGATTTACGTCAGTCTGTTTATTGACAAGCACCCTATTTTAACAATCTCGATTTTTTGGGCGCTAAACGAGAAACAAAAGAAGGGATCGTTTTATATAGAAACATGACGTAGTTAATGATGCTCTGTTTGTACAACGACCTCCCCATTTGTGTAATTTTGTCTCCGGCTTGTGGCTTTATATCATCATCATCATCATCATCTTTTATTTGCCATATTTACACAATACAAAAAATTTATTCACAGTGGTTATAGCTAGAAGGCGAGGAGACCCAGGAAGCCACCGGGCTTATGGGAGAGGCACCTCACTTACATTAATAAATGAAGTAAAGAAAAAGCGCTGCAATGTGCGGCTTGGCCAATTCAATGATTATTTAAGTAAAAACTCTTGCATTTTTGTCCTAAAACTAAGAAGGTTTGACGAAAGAGTGACGGAAACAGGAAGAGAGTTCCAAATTTTAGGACCTTGGCAGTGAACTGAAAATTGCTTGAGATTTGTACGTCACAAATGTGTTCGATAATTACTGGCTGTTCTGGTACCATAGTTGTGAGTTTGGCTATTCGTTACGAAAAAATTGAAAAGCAATGGATGCAGTAAGTTATTTCTATAATAAAACATGAATTTGGCAATTTCAAAGGTATTGACTTTGAAAATATATAAAATTCCTAGTTTGGAGAATAAAGGAGCGGAATGGGCTCGATGGTCTGAGTTGGTGATAGTCCGCACAGCTCGCTTTTGCAAGTAATAAATTCTATTTAAGTTAGATACGTATGTGGACGACCAGGCGCAGTTACAATAGACGATATAAGGATAAATTAAGGTGTAGTACAAAGTGAATCTGGTTGTAGAGGATAGGAAAAAGTGAGACCTGAATAGGAGGGGAGGGGAGGGGCTAACGCTCGAGTTGTAGGTCTTTGAATCTCTTTACGGTGGCCAATTCGAATTATCAACAAAGTTGATTAAAAGGAAATCATTTTGTTATATGCTCCATTGAAGCAGCTCCATAGTAGTTTTAAGAAACTTGCCCCCTTCTCTTTGACATTGCCTCTAAGTAACAGTGCTTTTTGGCTAACCAGTAACCGTAAGAACACAATCTTCTTCGCTTTTTACGGCAGCTGCAGGTTTTTTGTTTCGTAAATAAACATTACGTTAGACGCCAAAGTGTTCAATGGCTGTTTTTGTTTCTGTCTTTGTGGTCCTCGGTTAAGCGTTTCATAAAAACTTAACATCTGTGCAAAAAAGTTCCGACTTTGATTTACGTGACGTGTTATGGCGCGATATTTTTACAATTTTTGGTTTCAAGTTTGTTTTCTCACCAGAAGTCGACAAGAACTGCTGATGTTTTATGTGTCCAAAAATTATTTGAAGTCTTAGGTTAGCACAAAGTTACTTGAAGATTATTCTAAGTAAGCGACAATGTGTACTCCTACTTCACGCATGATGAATTTACGTAAAACATTTGAAACGTGCAGAACATACAGAAATAGGAAACTTCCAGAGAAAGAACAAATCTAACAATCAAAGACTACTCCAATATTAAATTGACTATAATTTTCTGTGCTATATATTTCTCATTCGACTTGGACGCGTCAAAGTCCGGTGAAGTATACCCAGCGATTCACAGAAGCGGGTGCTGGGTCTTACTGAAAGCACTGCATGCGCAGTAGTTAAACAGCTAACAAACGAATGCAGTACCAGTAGATTGAAATGTTAATTCGAAACTTTCAAGAAGAGTACTTACCCGAATGCAATGAGAAAAAAATTATAATTTAGTTGAAATCCAGGAAACACTTCCTGTAGTTTAGTTTGTCGATCGAAGGTTGAACGCTCTAGTGATAGCGCCGCAAGGAAAATTTAAATTTAATTTATTTGGACTTGAACTGTGCATTGGGTGCGGGACAGTCGATCGGCCCCGCTTCTATTTTTCCTTTTGAACTTGAAAATTAAGAATTGGCAGGGTTAGAAAGAAGTCGTGTTTCCTGTGATGCGATCGTATCATACACTGAATGCATGTACTAGACATATGATGCCCGTTGACTTGAAAGTCTCATTGTATTATCTTATTATGATATTGCCGCTTCTATGCTTTGTGCAAGCGTACATTGGGAAAACATTGATGCACTCTCCGACTGCTTTAACAAGACCCTTACTTACATACTGGATAAGTTTGCCCCGCTTAAAACAAGGATTATGATTAATCGTCCAAAGGTTCCATGCTTTAATGATGACATTAAGCAACTCAAGCGTCAACATCGTCGCCTCGAAAAGAGAGCCGTGAAAACTGACCTCCCTGGTGACTGGAATAATTATCATAAAGTTCGTAATCAGCACTCTGCATTTCTTAAATCTGCACGTGTGAATTATTATTCAAACCTAATTGATCAGTGTGCGGGTGACTCTCGCAAGTCATTTCGTGTGGTTAATTCTTTATGTAGGGACCACTTGAGACGGCTCTTCCAGAGCACACTGACCCCACAAAGCTAGCTAACGAATTTGTTACCTTTTTCCTAAAAAAAATTGAAATCATAAAGGAAAATCTTGGCAAGTTTCAAGTTCAAGAACCTCGACTCGTTCCTGTTACTCTTAAGGAGAATCTGGAGAGTTTTTCCGCGCTATCCATCGAAGAAGTGTCTAAGATTGTTCAAAAATCCTCCAATGCCTCTTGTCGGCTGGATCCTATTCCTATATGGCTTCTGAAGTCCTGTCTTGATGTATTAGCTTGCTTATACATTAGCTCGATTATATTGCTTACAGTTTTAGCGCTATATAAATTCCTTATCATTATCATTATCATTATTTTCGCCATTATCAGGTGGATAAGTATAAAATGAAATTTTGAACATTTTTGAAGGTAGCAAAACACAATATGAATTTACTGAAAAGCTCAGAAAGTACGATTTGCTTTTTCTCAGGCAAAGTGCCTGGCCATATGCAGCTTGCATGGCGATATATTTTTCTCAAAGGACACACAACACCTAGAAGCTGCCGGAACAGTTATAAATGGCGGAAAATTTGCTAGAATTTGCTGAATATAGGAATGGAGAAGAGCAGAATATCCAAGATTGAAAGCATTGGAAACAAGACATCATCCCGTACCCACTAGGGGAATACGAAAGGCATCGGTCATTTGGGTGATAAAATCAATTTTTCATAGCAACTGAGATTTGTCTAGTTAACTGGTTTCAAGTCCTCTCTGCCATGAATTACACTACATGCAAGTCCCTCTTTACTTGCATGCTAGGAGACATCTTCTGTTTTTTCTCCTCACAGATTTCTATTGACCTTTATAATATTGACGTTTTTTGGAGCATTTTCTTACAGTTCACGGCAAATAAACGCATGGACCAGAAGTCAAATAAACGGGAAATTACAACAACTTCTGAAGAGCATGAGGTGGAAGGTAGCTAGGAAAAGAAAAGTTCAATGAATTTAAAAGACTTAAAGCGTTTTACTTTCTAACTCGTGGACTTGGTCTCTAACAAGTTGACGATTCCCATGTCCTTCCAATTACAGTGCCAAGTAACTAAAAATTTGATAGGCCAACATGACTACATTGATTATATGCCTTTAACGAAGGTATAGTCTAAATAACTACAGATATCTGATATCTTGTACTTTTTTGCATGCTCTCGTGTTATTATGCTTTATTTATTCGTATGACTCAGGAATGCTATGGTAGGATGAACCATTCTAAATTGAAAAGTTTAAAACAAACTTGAGCTTAAAAATGAAACCGACGCAATATGGGCAATCAGGACATTCGCAAAGAAATTAGGATCTAGTCAGCAAAGTCCGATAGTTTTGTGACTTGAGGCAATTTTTTTATTCAAGCAATGTGTTGGCTATAACTCGGTGCCATTTCAATAGAGGCTGGCCAATTCCTTCTCTATTTGTATCTAAAACAATCATAATGTTATCATTCATATTTGGCCGGTTTTAGGGCTACGCACAGGTGAACCGATAGTAAGTGTGGTTTATTGCTTAAGTAAACGGTGATTCTTATGCGCGACCGTTAATACGCTTTATCTTCTTTCCGTTACTTTCAGTTGGTATACAAGTTGAATATTGACAGTTATCACGGACTGAAAGCTATGGCGGTTCATGTTATGGCAGTTTATGCCATGGTACTTTCCCCAGAGCTCGCTGTCTGAAAAAGAAAATGAAATTTAGGATAAAAGTCTGATACATTTTTTTAAAAATGTAGTCTTTTTCGGCAGGACCGTGGTACATCAAAATTTGTAATGTATATTTTCCCGTACATCACGAACTTCAAAATATTGGAGTCGCCTTTTTTCGTGACTAGAAAAAATGCGGTCATACTGAAATTAGGGCATAAAACAGGTACTGTGACAATATATAAACGCTTAAAAAATGAGGCGCATCCAACCCTAAGCACTGATGTCTGTTGACTTTTTAGTGCTGACACTGTAGTTTATCTGGGTGGAGCATTTTTTCTGAGTTTAATCCCATTTAGTGTTCATAACTGACCTCTCTCATTGGAAGAATCTTGTAGATAGAATTGGCTCATTAAAAAAAACCTAGATTTGCACTCTTATCTGGTGAAATCTGCAACCCACCTTTTCCTTCCACCAGTTTTCTGGACGTTCTTTTCTTTCTGGTCCATCCAAGAGGTTTCTGTTCGTATTTCGGATTTCATCTTTGAGACGACATTTTTCAATCTGCCTTTTCGGCGTAGCTACGCTCTTGATAATGCTATGATATTTGACCAAAAGTTTAAGTAATTTATCGTTTGGAAATAATCAAATAATCACGAATCGCCCATTGAGCGCGAAGGGTTTCAAAAGAACAGCACTGTAGCTTAGTATACTAAATTCTAAGCGAGAAGCAATAAATTGAATCTCAGTGATTGAAAGAGAAATCTCGCCGCATTACTCATGCCAGAATGGACCGATGTAAACTGAATTTCGAAAATGACCAAGGTATTCCATCTCATCTGATCCGTTTAAAGCGCTACCTTCTCTGACGGTTTCTATCGCTCGGTATTTCGAGCGTCTGAGCGCTTTGTTTTCACGTTGTATAAATTAGTTTTTGCTACGAATGTTTTTCCTACCTCCTGAGGTAAATAAATCTAAAGATGGACATGTCACATCTCACAACTTTACATCGAATCGTGTATTGAATATGATTGGTTAATGGAAACTCCCCATTACTTGAGAGAGATAACAAGGGCAAAAATCGTTTATCTTTTTCTTCGCCTTTTTTCACAAAATTTTCATATTATTTTTTATATCATTTGTTTAAATTAAAGCGGGGGGGGGGAGTCTTCGGAATGGCGATTGACTTTTCAGAGTTGGAAGTAACACAGAGATAATAGGCTGCGATTGTGAAGGTGAATTAGTTTAACTTTTTTCACTTTTTAACTTTTATCACTCTTAGCCTTTGAGAATATAGATTTATTTCTGGTGTCTCCCAAATTTTATTTGCTCGAGCCTTTCATCTCCAGTGTGTAGCAGCTCACCGAATAATAGGATGCTGCTAGCTGTTTTTTTCTTTTTTTTTACCTTTTATCTTATTCACAAAGTAAATTGAATTTTAAGTGAGCCCCCATCCCTTCCCTTTCTGTGCGTCTTTCCAACGTGTGCATGTTCTCAGGAATCTAAAAGAGACAAGGGGACTCTGTGGACTTTAGAAAAGTCCGTCTTAAATATCTTTCTTTCTATACGTGTTCTACATCTTGCAAAAAGATATTTAGCGATAGATATATATTCAGTCTGGTTTTTGCGTACATGAGTGGACTCCGTAAAATCATTAGATTAGTGCGATGATTTATCACTCTTATTCATAACTACTAATTTCTGTTTTTTTTTTTTCTGATTTTCTTTTTTCATCAGCATGTTTCGTGTATTGACAATGTAACATAATTTACGGGACGTTGAGAATGGCGTTTTATACGACAACGGTGAACGGTAAATGAATAAGTAAATGCTGCTCAAAAAAAGCGACAGGGCTTGTGTTTTATGTATCCGAAAATGCGTGTTAGGATATCCAAACACGTGCGTTTAGAAATCAATTAGCAAAGGAATGCGATACTTGAACAAATGCTCGCACGATTGTTCGGACGAGCTTTGTAAGGCAGAAGTTTAGGGAGAGGCTATGCAGGTCCTCCAACCTTTCTTCAAGACTTTGCACACTTTGAACACACTCCCTGGCTGGCATAAAGAATATGATTTTTTTCGCGTGTAGCTTTCCAATTTCGGAAAACATCAACAGCCCACCTCTCTTTGTACTGAACTTTTAGACTTCGAGCACAGAAACTTCTTTTTAGCTACTTTTGGTGATCGAAACTGGCAAGACTTGTCCCGGCGTAGCAGCTTCTTCCACTTTCCAAAATTGCGACAGAGGAGGTCAATGCAAAGTGAGACTGCCTTTAATTAAACAGCCGCAGTTGCAAAAACCACAAAAAACATCTTTCGTAACACTGACTTGCAAATCTGTTCATGTTTTAACCGTTTCACGAAAGAAGAAAAAGCAAAAACTAAATACACTCATGATCTTTGTTTTGCTTTGTGTTTATTGCTAATTAATTAGATCCTTTTGAGAAGCCATTTCATAAACTCGAGCTTCGTGTTTCATCAGGGTTTCTAAACACTCGAATACAATAGGAGCACGCGGCCGCTTTCATCAGCTTCCTCGTGTTTAGAGACCCTGATGAAACAAAATGCCCGAGTTTATGAAACATATCTTCTGAAGTTTTGCTTTAAAAGGGCGTCGATGAAAGCTATCAGTAGTCATATCAGTCCATTTTTCCTCCATTAAATTAGGTTGTGCGTAACAATTGAAATCGACATCGATTTAGTGTTCTCAGTTTCTCCAGAATGTGATCGAAATTTATCTGAACTTTTCATTATTAAGTCGTCAACCAATTTTAATTGCAACGGTACCTCAATTTTATTGACGGTTGTTTATAAAGAATTTTAAAGGAAATGAGAAAGGTTTGCGAGGCAAGTGTCGAAATTTTTTTCGCGTAAGTTACACTTAATTCTTAAGAAAGACTTCCGAAGTTTTTTCCGAGTGAAAGCTTTTGATTGGAAAAACTCCTATTAGACGGTTTGGTGTGCAATATCGGTGAGCATTCTTAGTTGTTACTTTGATTATGGTCGCCGGCGCGACAAAATTAGCCCTTTTTGTACTTTTAGCAATACCTCAATCCTAGATATGTCATGATTTATTTATAGTAATCCATCATTTCTGCGAGAGACCCAACAATAGCGAAAAGCTATTTCCACGATCCATCCCCTTTCAAACATGAATAATCAATGAACGACTAGATTCTGTATTTGAACTGAGTTTGATGTTGTTTCTCTCTTATTCAAGTAGCTTCTTCATAAATTTTCTTTAACCTCTGAAAGCTCAATCTTTATAACCAGCGTTACAATTTTCGTTGCATATTTGAATTTATAGTGACGTTGAGAATGGCGTTTTATACGGCAACGGTGAACGGCAAATGAATAACTAAATGCTGCTAAAAAATAGCAATAGAGCTTGTGTTTAGGCTCATATAATATTTTATATATACAAAAATACGTGTTAGGATATCCAAACACGTGTGTTTGGAAATCAATTAGCAAAGGAATGCAATACTTAAACAAATGCTCGTTCGTTTGTTGGGACAAACTTTGTAAGGCAGAAGTTTAGGGAGAGGCTATGCAGGTCCTTCAGCCTTTCTTCAAGACTTTGCACAATTTGAACACACTCCCCGGCTGGAGTAAAGGATATGATATTTTTTGCGCGAAGCTTGCCAATTTCGGAAAACATCAACAGCCCGCCTCTCTTTGTACTGTACTTCTGGACTTCGAAAGTTCGAGCACAGAAACTTCCTTTTGGTTACATTTTGGTGGTTGAAACTGGTAAGACTTATCCCGGCGTAGATGCTTCATTCCACTTTTCAAAATTGAGACAGGAGGTCAATGCACAGTGACGCTGCCTCTGATTAAAAAGCTGCTGTTGCAAAAATCACAAAAACATCTTTCATGACACTGACTAGCAAATCTGTTCATGTTTTAACAGTTCGATGAAACAAGAGAAAGCAAGAACTAACTAGAAGAAGGATCTTTGTTTTGCTTTAATTTTGTGTTATTGCTAATAAATCAGACTCTTTGGAGAAGCCATTTCATAAGCTCGGGCTTCGTGTTTCATCAGGGTTTCTAAACACTCGAATACAATAAAAGCACTCGGCCTGCTGCTGCGTTCATTCATCAGTTTCCTCATGTTTAGAAACCCTGATGAAACAGTCGCCTTCGTGTTACCTTTAAAATGGACATCGATCTAGTTTGTTTCGTTTCTCCCAAATGTAATCAATATTCGTCCAAACTTTTCATCGCTAAGTCTTCAACCAATTTTTATTTGGAACGGTACCTCAAAGTTATTGACGGTTATTTATATAGGTTTTTGAAGCAAAATAAGAAAGGTTTGTGAGGCAAGTGTCGACAAGTTTTTGCGCCGAAGTTACCCTTAATTCTTACTTGAGACTTTTAGATGTTTTCTAAGTGAAAGCTTTTGATTGGAAAAACTCTTATTGGACATTTTGGTGTACCGTATCGGAGAGCATTCTTAGTTGTTAATTTGATTCTCGTCGCCGGTGCGACAAAATATAGCTCTTCTTTGAATATTCAGCAACACTTCACTTCAAGACATGTCATAATTTATTCAGAGTAAACCTATATTCTTTGAGAGACTCAACCAGAGCGAAAAGCCGTTTCCACAATCCCTCCTCTTTAAACATTGTTAATCAGTGAGGTTTACTTATCCACGAGTATAATCTCATCAAAATCAAAAGGGGACTGAGATGATTCATATCTTACTTTGTAGTAATTCTCATTTTGCGTGCCTGGCAGCGTCGCAAAAAAAGTAAAAGTAGTTGGCCGTGTTACTAAATCTTTGTAGTTCTCAATTTCCACATATCCTTACAAGTTGCACACTGTAGGCGAAGTATAAAAGCGAGAAAACAAACAAAAATACTAAGAGAAAAACATAAAGAAATAAGTAACAAATACTAGCCTGTTACTAGCCTAGCCTAGCCAGTTTCTTGTTTTGGTATTCGAGGCTCGCATTTCGCTTGCTCTTTGGACTGAATTCAGAAGAAAAAGGAAATTCGTGAACAAGCGACCTCCTAAAGAAAAGCAACAGCGACAACAGCGCTGCTTCATCAGACATTTTCTACGATAAGTAACCCTTGTACTTGTTTTTGTTAACTTTTACTTATGTATTGAATACACACTTGGAGTAAAGAAAATATTTTTGTTTTTTAGGTAGATTAGTCTTGCATTATAGCAACACCTTGCGGGGGTCAATGCTTGGAAAAAAATATGCATTCAGATCTGTAGGTTCTCTAAATCATTTAATTCAGGGATTGGGATGACTTTGTAAACCTTATCGTAATTCGTCATTTTGTTTTCATTTTAGAGCGGCGGAAGAGGCGAGAAGGTAATTTATTAGCTACCTACGATAATGAATCTTACTTTTATTTTGACTGTGTTTCAATTTTCACGCTTTGCAGATATTAGATATATTAGATATACATGTATGTTTAATAAAGGCAATATACTTAGTTAAACTCTCCGTAGTTTTTACTTCATTTTCTTAGAGCACATTCTATTGTGTTAGACTGATTTAAGCATCTTATTATAAATGTAGAACAGGCCTTGAGCTGTTGTATTTCTTTTTTTTATTTCATGCTATCGTAGATCTACGGCATCGTTCAGGAATGTAAACAATTTTCTATTTTCTTAACATTCCCAGACGATACGGTAGATCGGCGGAAGCTTAGAATAAAAGAGAAATACAGTTGCGGAATATCTCATTCGAATCGTCCCGGCTTGCCTGGTTTCTAAGGCCTATAAAATTTAGAAATAAATTACTGTTTCGCTGTGTGCCCATTTGAGCTGTAATTGGACCCTGATTTCCACTAATCATAGCATTTATTAGTTTTGTTGTTGCAAGGAAGATGAGCCTGCTGCTTTATCAGACATTTCTGCGATAACTAACCCTTGCATTTGTTTCTGTTAACTTTTATTTATGTCTACAATACACTCTTGGAGTTAGGAAAATACTTTATTTTTTTTAATTAGGTAAATTAGTCTTGCAATATAGCAACACCTCGCGGGGGTCAATGCTTGGAAAAAATCATGTACTCTTAAGCCACCAGATCTGTAGGTTGTCTACATAACTGAATTGAGGGATTGGGATGATTTTGCAAACCATATCGTAATTAGTCCTTTTGTTTTCATTTTAGATTTTCTATACCCTTCATAGACAGAACTAAACTGGTTACTTTTTAACGGCTGATATCTGTGTGATCCAACCAGCTATTTACGGTCAAATGTTACCCGATAACAGTCACGAGAAATAATTCTGAGACTGATCAAATAGTATTGTTTGCGCAATCAGGTTGTTTCTTAACCTCAACAAAATCTGACTTAAAAGTAAACCAATTTCATGCACGAATTCAACTTTCCTGCACGGCTTCAACTACCCTGGACGACTGAGAAATTTCGGCACGACTTTAAGAACTAGTCTTTGTAAGAATCAAACATCTTGGGAAATCAAAATTTTCAACCCCCCTTCAAATTTTGCAAGCAGTTAGGCACTCAGGGGAGATGCACAAAAATGCCCTTTTTAAAGGTTGCAACACTCTTGTTGCCATGGTAACAATGGCTGCTTGTTTGAGGTCTGAAGCCTCATTTTTATACAAAAATGTCGCAAAAAAAGTGAAATGTTTATTTCTCTATCTTAAGCTAAATAAAACATTACAAATTGGCACTTCTACCATAAATAGTGACATCATTCGTCTTCACATTCAATTTTCCCTGGGAGTGAATGTGAACACACCAATAGATTATTTATCTCGGTACAGTTTCGGTCATTTTTGTTGAAGGGTAAAAGAGGGGAAACGTTTATCTGAATTTCTCCAAAAGTACACCGATTCTGGAGCTGAAACTACCCACCTAGCTGGTGATAATATTCCAGTCTTTGAATATGTAAAAATCTCTGCGGTCCTGCCTCTACTTTTTATAGGGGCAATTCGCGAAAAAAGCTCAAAATCAGATATTGCATAATTTGTTTACATTAAATGTTCTCAACAACAAATGTTTCAGAAACATGAAAGGCTTTGAAAGAATGTTATCTCATAAGCAATATCGCGAAGAGGAATCTCGCCTCTGGTTGTCATCTTTAAAAAAAAAATTGATCAACCTTCATGGAGGACTACCTGACGTAACTACAAACATATACCTCAAATCGTGTGCATATCATCCAGATTCCGAGTGCTGCACCTTCTTTCATGGGAATTTGAGCGATCCGAGGCCCTCTGAAGATACACTGTTATACTTGTATGTCATTTAAAACATGTTGAAGTCGGCTGATCTACACGAAACTATCCTCACACCGGTCATTTGTCATAAAAACATGTACGTTATCACGATAGCGTGACGGTGTATTTCTCCATGAGGTTTTCCATCGGTCACCCCAAAGAAGACGAGAAATGGACATTTCTCGATAAATTAGCAGGTTTCCGCTTTCTGAAGTAAAAACAACCAAAACAAAAACAAAAAAAGAGAGGAAAACCTCGATGGAACGCTCGTAAACACTGAGAATCTAAGAGTATAAATCGTAACTTGTCAACGGAAAATTAAATTTATCAAAGTGAAGACGAATTTGTAATATTGTATTTAGCCTGAGATAGAGAAATAAACATTTCATTCTTTTTTGCGACGTTTTTGTATGAAAATAAGGCCCAGGCCTCGAAGAGGCAGCCGTTGTTACCATGGCAACAAGAGTGCTACAACCTTTTAAAGGGGCATTTTTGAAGGGGGCTTGAAAATTTTCATTTCCCAAGATGTTTGATTCTTACAGAGACTTGTTCTTAACATTCCGGCACGACTTTTTCTGGTTCTGTTTTGTTATCTAACAGTACCTACAAACATTGTTTTGTGTCGATGTCGAAAATGGCGTTTTATACGACAACGGCGAACGGCAAATGAATAAGTAAATTCTGTTCGAAATAGCAATAGGGATTGTGTTTAGGCTCATATAAATATTTTATATATCCAAAAATACGTGTTAGGATATCCGAACACGTGTGTTTGGAAAGAAATTAGTAAAGGAGTGCAATACTTAAACAAATGCTCGTTCGATTGTTCGCAAGAAATTTGTAAGGCTGAAGTTTAGGGAAAGGCTATGCAGGCCCTCCAACCTTTCTTTAAGACTTTCACACACTTTGAACACACTCCCCGGCTGGCGTAGAGTGTATGATTTTTTTCGCGTATAGCTTGCCAAAAAACATCAACAGCCCACTTCTCTTTGTCCTGTACTTTTGAACTTTGAAAGTTCGAGCACAAAAACTTGTTTTTGGCTACTTTTGGTGATCGTAGCAGCTTCTTCCACTTTTCAAAATTACGACAGAGGAGGCCACTTCAAAGTGAGACTGCCTTTAATTAAACAGCCGCAGTTGCAAAAATCACAAAAAAACATCTTTCGTAACACTGACTTGCAATTCTGTTTATGTTTTAACGGTTTAATGAATCAAGAGAAAGCAAAAACTAAATACACGCATGATCTTTGTTTTGCTTTTGTGTTTATTGCTAATTTATTAGACCCTTTTGAGAAACCATTTCATAAATTCGAGCTTCGCGTTTCATCAGGGTTTCTAAACACTCGAATACAATAAAAGCACTCGGCCACTTTCATCAGTTTCCTCGTGTTTAGAAACCTTGATGAAACACAAAGCCTGAGTTTATGACACATATCTTCTGAAGTTTTGCTTTAAAAAGGATGTCAATGAAAGCTATCAGTTATCATATCAGTCCATTTTTCCTCCACTAAATCAGGTTGTGCGTAGCCATTAAAAGTGTTCTCAGTTTCTCCCAAATGCGATCGAAATTCATCTGAACTTTTCATCATTAAGTTGTCAACCAATTTTAATTGCAACGGTACCTCAAACTTACTGACGGTTGTTTAGAAAGGATTTTAAAGGAAATAAGAAAGGTTTGCAAGGCAAGTGTCGAAATTTTTTTGCGCGTAAGTTACCCTTAATCCTTAAGAAAGACTTTCAAAGTTTTTTTTGGTGTGCAATATCGGTGAGCATTCTTAGTTGTTACTTTGATTATGGTCGCCGGCGCCACAAAATTAGCCCTTTTCGAATTTTTAGCAATACCTCACTTCTAGACATGTCATGATTTATTCATAGTAATCCATCATTTCTGCGAGAGACCCAACAAGAGCGAAAAGCTATTTCCACGATCCATCCTCTTTCAAACATGAATAATCAGTGAGGTTTTCTTATCCACGAGTTTATTCTCATCAAAATCAGTAAGGAACTGCGATGATTTATATCTTACTTTAG
Source organism: Pocillopora verrucosa (assembly GCF_036669915.1). Lineage (NCBI taxonomy): Eukaryota > Metazoa > Cnidaria > Anthozoa > Scleractinia > Pocilloporidae > Pocillopora > Pocillopora verrucosa. The sequence continues at coordinate 12,900,584 of NC_089321.1, read as the reverse complement.
TGTAATCCTTATTTTGCTTGCCTTGCAGCTTCTGAAGAAAAAGCGTCAGCAATTGGCTTTTACTAAATCTTTGTAGTTTTCAATTTCCACTTAGTTTAACAAGTTGCACACTGTAAACTAAGTATCATAGAGGTAAGTTTCTTGGAGAACTGAAGTGCTACCTGGATGGGCGGTGGGTTTTACATGAAAATTTGGTTTTATCAACTAAGTTGATGATGCTAACCCTTATCCTAAGCAAACTTGGCCACCGTAAAGGATTGCTAAAGCAAAGGATTTGTCTTTAATCTGTTGGGATATTTGTTTAAACGGATAAAACTTCTATCAACGATACATGCGTTTTCATCTTATTCCTCCTTTCTCAGAAATTTTTTTCGCAAATCATCGCACTCTCCCTGTTATTTATTCCGGAAAAAAAAAACAAACTCGTTCCATTAATGCTCGTTCTTACTCTAAACGTATATATCATGCGAAAATCTAGGTTTTCCTCTGCATGAGTATTTCAGCGATATCGGTTTAGAAGTGATACGATTTTGCATACCTAACCTGAGTAAGTTGTTTATCATCGGTTTAGTAATTTTTCTTCTGGCGGTGTTTCAATATTCACAACATGAACTACACCGCTAGGTGGATATGTGTGTTTGTTTAGATAGAGCCTATGTATCCAGTAAATAAAAACAGGAGCACAGTTGTTGAATTTGTAACCATCTGGTTGGCTAAACGGAGCTAGGTTAGCAGCTTGTAATCTAGTTCCGATCTCTAGCTCCGACAAATAAGGTCTATAAATTCGTCAGAGAAGTGAGAAAAATATTTCTTCGAGCGGGCCGTGAAGCAATTGCGGGGAAAATCGGTTTGCCTCAGAGGTCACAACTTCGGAAATAACAGAACTGACATAAAATACTTGTTATTTCCTTATTTATCTTTTATTTCGAAGAGCAGAAGGACATTTTCACATTGAACGCGACTGTCAAAAAATTCGTGGCTGGTATGACGCGGCGTTTCGTCTCGGCTAAGAGACATGTCAGATACTTTTACGAAATCGTCGAGCATCGCGCTCTAAGTCCCGTTCGCCAAGTCAAAATGTTAGCAGGCTGACCCTTTACCGATTATCATTTATTCTGTTCAACAACTTCAACAACAATTCATGCAACAATTCAGGCAAAATTATATCACTTCTAAACCGATATCGCTGAAAATACTCATGCAAAGGAAAACTTGGATTTTCGCATGATGTGTACGTTTAGAGTAAGGCACCACCAACCCTTTATAAAAAAACGAGCATTAATGGCGGCAGGTTTGATTTTTCCGGAGAAATAGCAGCGAGAGTGCGATAAATAATACTATTTTTTAAGCGAAAACGAAATATCTACCGATACTGAACCGCATCATTTCAATAATTTATCAGATGCATAAATCTACAAGCCTACAAAACCCCTCAAGGGCAAATGAACGACTAAGATTTTGTATTTGAACTGAGTTTGATGTTGTTGCTCTCTTATTCAAGTAGCTTCTTCACAAATTTTCTTTAACCGCTGAAAGCTCAATCTTTATAACCAGCGTTACAATTTTCGTTGCATATTAGAATTTATAGTGACGTTGAGAATGGCGTTTTATACGACAACGGTGAACGGCAAATGAATAGCTAAATGCTGCTCAAAAATAGCAATAGAGCTTGTGTTTAGGCTCATATAAATATTTTATATATACAAAAATACGTGTTAGGATATCCAAACACGTGTGTTTGGAAATCAATTAGCAAAGGAATGCAATACTTAAACAAATGCTCGTTTGTTTGTTGGGACGAACTTTGTAAGGCAGAATTTTAGGGAGAGGCTATGCAGGTCCTTCAGCCTTTCTTCAAGACTTTGCACAATTTGAACACACTCCCCGGCTGGCGTAAAGGATATGATATTTTTTATGCGAAGCTTGCCAATTTCGGAAACCATCAACAGCCCACCTCTCTTTGTATTGTACTTTTGGACCTCGAAAGTTCGAGCACAAAAACTTCCTTTTGGCTACAATTTGGTGGTTGAAACTGATAAGACTTATTCCGGCGTAGATGCTTCATTCCACTTTTCAAAATTGAGACAGGGGGTCAATGCACAGTGACGCTGCCTCTGATTAAAAAGCTGCTGTTGCAAAAATCACAAAAACATCTTTCATAACACTGGCTAAAAAATCTGTTCATTTTTTAACAGTTCAATGAAACAAGAGAAAGCAAGAACTAACTAGAAGCATGATCTTTGTTTCGCTTTAATTTTGTGTTTATTGGTAATAAATTAGACCCTTTGGAGAAGCCATTTCATAAGCTCGGGCTTCGTGTTTCATCAGGGTTTCTAAACACTCGAATACAATAAAAGCACTCGGCCTGCTGCTGCGTTCATTCATCAGTTTCCTCGTGTTTAGAAACCCTGATGAAACAGTCGCCTTCGTGTTACCTTTAAAATGGACATCGATCTAGTTTGTTTCGTTTCTCCCAAATGTAATCAATATTCGTCCAAACTTTTCATCGCTAAGTCTTCAACCAATTTTAATTTGGAACGGTACCTCAAAGTTATTGACGGTTATTTATATAGGTTTTTGAAGCAAAATAAGAAAGGTTTGCGAGGCAAGTGTCGACAAGTTTTTGCGCCGAAGTTACCCTTAATTCTTACTTGAGACTTTTAGATGTTTTCTAAGCGAAAGCTTTTGATTGGAAAAACTCTTATTGGACATTTTGGGGTACTGTATCGGAGAGCATTCTTAGTTGTTAATTTGATTCTCGTCGCCGGTGCGACAAAATATAGCTCTCTTTGAAAATTCAGCAACACTTCACTTCAAGACATGCCATAATTTATTCAGAATAAACCTACATTTCTTTAAGAGAAACAACCAGAGCGAAAAGCCGTTTCCACAATCCCTCCTTTTTAAACATTGTTAATCAGTGAGGTTTACTTATCCACGAGTATACTCTCATCAAAATCAAAAGGGGACTGAGATGATTCATATCTTATTTTGTAGTAATCCTCATTTTGCTTGCCTGGCAGCGTCGCAAAAAATGTAAAAGTAGTTGGCCGTGTTACTAAATCTTTTGTAGTTCTCAATTTCCACATATTCTTACAAGTTGCACACTGTAGGCGAAGTATAAAAGCGAGAAAACAAACAAAAATACTAAGAGAAAAACATAAAGAAATAAGTAACAAATACTAGCTGTTAACAGCAATTTGATCGTTTTGTAGTAGTTTTGTTTTTTCTTGTGTTGGTATTCGAGGCTCGCATTTCGCTTGCTCTTTGGACTGAATTCAGAAGAAAAAGGAAATTCGTGAAAAAGCGACCTCCTCAAGAAAAGCAACAGCGACAACAGCGCTGCTTCATCAGACATTTTCTACAATAAATAATGTACTTGTTTCTGTTAACTTTATTTATGTATCGAATACACACTTGGAGTAAAGAAAAAATTTTTGTTTTTTAAGTAGATTAGTCTTGCATTATAGCAACACCTTGCGGGGGTCAATGCTTGGAAAAAAATATGCATTCTTAAGCCACCAGATCTGTTGGTTCTCTAAATAATTTAATTCAGGGATTGGGATGACTTTGTAAACCTTATCGTAATTCGTCATTTTGTTTTCATTTTAGCGCTGCGGAAGAGGCAAGAAGCTAATTTATTATTTTTTACTTCATTTTCTTAGAGCACATTCTATTGTGTTAGACTGATTGAAGCATCTTAGCATAAATGTATAACAGGCCTTGAGCTGTTGTATTTCTTTTTTTTATTTCATGCTATCGTAGATCTACGGCATCGTTCAAGAATATAAACAATTTTCTATTTTCTTAACATTCCCAGACGATACGGTAGATCGGCGAGAGCTTGGAATGAAAGAGAAATTCAGTTGTGCAATGTCTCAATCGAATTGTCCGCTTGCCTGGTTTCTAAGGCCTATAAAATAAGACATAAATTACTGTTTCGCTGTGTGCCAATGTGAGCTGTAATTGGACCCGGATTTCCACTAACCATAGCATTTTTTAGTTTCGTTGTTGCAAGGAAGATGAGCCTGCTGCTTTATCAGGCATTTCTGCGATAACTAACCTTGCATTTGTTTCTGTTAGCTTTTATTTATGTCTACAATACACTCTTGGAGTTAGGATAATACTTTATTTTTTTTTAATTAGGTAAATTAGTCTTGCAACATAGCAACAACTCGCGGGGGTCAATGCTTGGAAAAAATCATGTACTCTTAAGCCACCAGATCTGTAGGTTCTCTACATAATTGTATTGAGGGATTGGGGTGATTTTGCAAACCATATCGTAATTAGTCCTTTTGTTTTCATTTTAGGGATATGGAACTGGCCTGAAGGTAATCTATTTTTTATCTATTTATTTTGACCGTGTTTCAATATTTACTCGATACAGTACACGTTGGATATGCATGTCTGTTTGATAATGGCAAATATATTTAATAATACATTGAGTTTCAATTCCTTTATTTGATAATAGCTCATTCTATTGACTTAACTTGATTTAAGCATCGTATTATAAATTTACAGCAACGGCAACAACAAAAAGAAAACACATTGGAACAAAGCAGCTTAATGCTTAGAAATAAAGCTGAATCGTTCTTCGGCTACAGGGTGTGCATCTCTGTAATACCTTCCATAGACAGACTGAGCTGATTACTTTTTAACGGCTGATATCTGTGTGATCCAACCAGCTATTGACGGTCAAACTTTACCCGATAACAATTATGGGAAATAATGCTGAGACTGATTAAATAGTATTGTTAGTGCAATCAGGTCGTTTCTTAACTTCAGCAGAATCTGACTTAAAAGTAAACTCATTTTTAATTATACGCTGGAAGCGCACGTAGTCAATATGAAGCTAATTCTTCATTCTGATTGGCTATCTGAGCGGGATCACCCGCTTTGATCCGACTCAATTAAAAAATTGCGTGGAGCGGAATGAACAAAGATCGTTATTTTCGGACAATGTCGGCGATCTATGAACAGGATGGCTAAGATGCCTGAAATGCTGGAGCCCATTGGTAGGCCTTCGGTCTGGCGGAAAATGCGGTCTTCAAAGGTGAAGTACATGTTGTTGAGCGTGACGTTTACCCTTAATTCTTACTTGAGACTTTTAGATGTTTTCTAAGTGAAAGCTTTTGATTGGAAAAACTCTTATTGGACATTTTGGTGCACTGTATCGGAGAGCATTCTTAGTTGTTAATTTGATTCTCGTCGCCGGTGTGACAAAATATAGCTCCTCTTTGAATATTCAGCAACACTTCACTTCAAGACATGTCATAATTTATTCAGAGCCAACCTTCATTTCTTTGAGAGACACAACCAGAGCGAAAAGCCGTTTCCACAATCCCTCCTCTTTAAACATTATTAATCAGTGAGGTTTACTTATTCACAAGTTTATTTCATCAAAATCAAGAGGGGACTGAGATGATTCATATCTTACCTTGTAGTAATCCTCATTTTGCTTGCCTGGCAGCGTCTCAAAAAAAGTAAAAGTAGTTGGCCGTGTTACTAAATCTTTGTAGTTCTCAATTTCCATATATTCTTACAAGTTGCACACTGTAGGCGAAGTATAAAAGCGAGACAACGAACAAAAATACTAAGAGAAAAACATAAAGAAATAAGTAACAAATACTAGTCTGTTAACAGCAATTTGATTGTTTTGTAGTAGTTTTGTTTTTTCTTGTTTTGGTATTCGAGGCTCGCATTTCGCTTGCTCTTTGGACTGAATTCAGAAGAAAAAGGAAATTCGTGAACAAGCGACCTCCTAAAAAAAAGCAACAGCGACAACAGCGCTGCTTCATCAGACATTTTCTACGATAAATAACCCTTGTATTTGTTTCTGTTAACTTTTATTTATTGAATACACTTGGAGTTAGGAAAATACTTTATTTTTTTTAATTAGGTAAATTAGTCTTGCAATATAGCAACACCTCGCGGGGGTCAATGCTTGGAAAAAATTATGCACTCTTAAGCCACCAGATCTGTAGGTTCTCTATATAACTGAATTGAGGGATTGGGATGATTTTGCAAACCATATCGTAATTAGTCCTTTTGTTTTCATTTTAGAGAGGTTCAAGAGGATAGAAGGTAATTTATTTGTTATCTATTTATTTTGACCGTGTTTCAATATTTACTCTATACAATACTCGTTGGATATGCGTGTATATTTGATTATAGCAAATATACTCAATAATACATTGAGTTTCAATTCCTTTATTTGATAATAGCTCATTCTATTGACTTAACTTGATTTAAGCATCGTATTAAAAATTTTCAACAATGGCAACAACAAAAAGAAAACACATTGGAACAAAGCAGGTTAATTCTTAGAAGTAAAGCTGAATTGTTCTTCGGCTGCAAGGTGTGCATCTCTGTAATACCTTCCATAGACAGACTTAGCTGATTACTTTTTAACGGCTGATATCTGTGTGATCCAGCCAGCTATTTACTGTCAAATGTTACCCGATAACAGTCATGAGAAATAATTCTGAGACTGATCAAATAGTATTGTTAGCGCAATCAGGTTGTTTCTTAACCTCAGCAAAATCTGACTTAAAAGTAAACCAATTTCATGCACGAATTCAACTTTCCTGCACGGCTTCAACTACCCTGGACGACTGAGAAATTTCGGCACGACTTTAAGAACAAGTCTCTGTAAGAATCAAACATCTTGGGAAATCAAAATTTTCAACCCCCCTTCAAATTTTGCAAGCAGTTAGTCACTCAGGGGGGATGCACAAAAATGCCCTTTTTAAAGGTTGCAACACTCTTGTTGCCATGGTAACAACGGCTGCTTGTTTGAGGTCTGGGGCCTCATTTTCATACAAAAACGTCGCAAAAAAAAGAGTGAAATGTTTATTTCTCTATCTAAAGCCAAATACAACATTACAAATTGGCACTTCTACCATACATAGTGACATCATTCGTCTTCACATTCAATTTTCCCTGGGAGTGAATGTGAACACACCAATAGATTATTTATATCGGTACAGTTAAAATCAGATATTGCATAATTTGGCGATGTTTACATGAAATATTCTCAACAACAAATATTTCAGAAAAATGAAACATGAAAGGCTTTGAAAGAATATTATCTCATGAGCAACATCGCGAAGAGGAATCTCGCCTTTAGTCGTCATCTTTAAAAAAAAAAAATCGATCAACCTTCATGGAGGACTACCTGACGTAACTACAAACATATACCTCAAATCGTGTGCATATCATCCAGATTCCGAGTGCTGCACCTTCTTTCATGGGAATTTGAGCGATCCGAAGCCCTCTGAAGATACACTGTTATACTTGTATGTCATTTAAAACATGTTGAAGTCGGCTGATCTACACGAAACTATCCTCAGCAGATTTCCGCTTTCAGAAGTAAAAACAACCAAAACAAAAAAAAAAAAAGAGGAAAACCTCGATTGAACGCTCGTAAACACTGAGAATCGTAACTTGTGAACGGAAAATTAAATTTATCAAAGTGAAGACGAATTTGTAATATTGAATTTAGCCTGAGATAGAGAAATAAACATTTCATTTTTTTTTTTTTTGCGGCGTTTTTGTATGAAAATAAGGCCCAGGCCTCGAAGAAGCAGCCGTTGTTACCATGGCAACAAGAGTGCTACAACCTTTTAAAGGGCATTTTTGTGCACCCCCCTGAGTGCCTAACTGTATGCAAAATTTGAAGGGGGCTTGAAAATTTCCATTTTCCAAGATGTTTGATTATTACAGAGACTTGTTCTTAACATTCCGGCACGACTTTTTCTGGTTCTGTTCTTTTATCTAACAGTACCTACAGATGTTTACCTTAGGATTGAATGTCGTCTTGTCCAAATTTTGTGGGGAATAGGCTTTGGTGGAATGATAACAATCAAATTGTTTTGTGTCAACACGCAGGGCCATAAGTAAAGCAGTTTTGTGACGGTTCAAAATGAAACGAAGCCAAAGCGATTATTCTAGTCAGTAGTAACAGGTTTAAACAAGGCAATGAGCCAATCATGCAGATGTTGACGAGCGGGTTGGCCACGTCTGAATTTACTTCTTCTCAGTACATAGAGACAGATACAGATACAGAGAACCAGTCTAACTTAAGTCCTCGCAAATATTTTATCCTCAATTGTAAACTGATTTATATTCTAGCAACTGACACAAGCACATTAAGCATAATTTGATGGAGGAAACTTATCCAATCTAGAAACTTATCCAATTTAGCTTGGAAAGTTGCAAATTTATTCATAGCTCTTACCAAACAGTGTTAGCTAGAACAGGTGCACTGCGATCGGCCGGCGGTGATGATGACCTGATGCGTTGATTCTTGTGTTGAGTCTTTCGATGGAAAAAGTTAAATGTCGTGCCATGAAAGAGTCGTGCCAGACAAAGTCGCGTCAGAAAATTAAAATCGTGCCAGAAAATTCATGTCATGCCGGAATGTTGAAGTCGTGCCGGAGTCACCGCAGATTTGGACGCTCCGCGGATTTGGACCCCTCCCCAGTCCAAATTCGTTAGCGGATATGGATCCCACTTCGCAAATTTGGACCCCCCTACCGAACTTTCCTTTTAAGCATCCTTTGTATCATATTTGGTAACTAATTCTATTTGCAAGCTTTTGGTCGATGTTCTTTTCAATCACAACACAATTACCTAATTTTCTATTGTGTTAAACTAATTTAAGTATCTTAGCATAAGTGTTCAATTGGCCTTGAGTTACTGTATTTCTTTTTTTTATATTCCATGCTTTCGCAGATCTTTGGCACCATTCAGGAACGTAAATAATTTTCTATTTTCTTTCCATTTCCTAACGATACCGTAGATCGGTGAAAGCTTGGAATAAGGGAGAAATGCAGTTGCGCAAGGTGTCAATTGAATCGTCCACTTGCCCGGTTTCTGATATAAGACCTGTCAATGTATATATAAATCACTGTTTCGCTGTGTGTCCATGTGAGCTAGGTTTGCTCCCGGATTTCCGTTTACCTTGAACATTTTCAGCTTTGTGGTTGCAGCGAAGATAAAGCTGTTGCTTTATCAGACATTTCTGCGATAAATAACCCTTGTATTTGTTTCAGTTATCTTTTGTTTATGTATCGAATACGCACTTAGAGTTTGGAAAATAATTTTGTTTTTAAGTAAATCAGTCTTGCATTTATCAGTAATTTTCTTTTCATTTTAGAGGAGATGCGGAGGAGGAAGGAAGGTAAGTTATATGTTACCTATGATGATTAACCTTAGTAAGTTTTATTTTGACAGTGTTTCAATATTCACTCTATGTAGTACAAATTGGATGTGTAGGTATGTTTGATAATAGCAAATGCAATCGATGATACATTAAAGTTCATTTTCTTTAGTTTATCATGGAACATTCTATTGACTTAAACTAATTTAAGCATCGTATTATAAATTTGTAACCATGGCCACAGCAAAAAACAAAAACAAAAACAATGATATAACGCAGCTCAATGCTTAGAGATGAACCTGAATCGTTCTCCAGTTGCGGAGTGTGTATCTCTATAATACCCTCCACAGACAGAACTTAAGCAATTAGGCTTTAACGATTAGGTTTTAACGGCTGTGTGATCCAACCAGGTATTTACGGTCAAACGTTACCCGATAAAAGTCACTGGAAATAATACTGAGACTGATTAAATCGAATTGTCAGTGCAATCGGGTCGTTTCTTAACTTATGTTGAATCTGACCGAAGATGAACTCATTTTTAATTAGTAGCCCGTAGTCAGTATGAAGCGAATTCTGTGCTCTGATTGGCTATCTGAGCGGGATTGCCTGCTCTGATCCCATCGCTGCTAACATGTCGTCCAATTCACGCCCCTAGTCCCTTTAGAAATCCATGCTAGAGGTCCTGTGGCGGTTAAGGCCTATAACGACGCCCTCAAAGACGGAGAGGCATCTGTAAACAGAATACCAGTAATCTTGGTCGGACAAGAGCGAACAGGAAAAACTAGTCTAAAGAGATCTTTAAAAGGAGAGCTTTTCGACAAATTTGAAGAAAGTACGGATGGAATTCAGGCAGATACTGGATATTTCAAAGTCTCTAAAGAAATCTGGAAGACCGGAAAAAAAATTGAAGATGCGGGTCCTGAATCAAGTATCTCGTTTGAAAACCTTGCAGCAGCTAAGTTGATTCTTGAACAGTTAAGGCGAGAAAATTTGAGTTCACAGGATGTTCCACAACAAAGTAAAAACGCCACTCATCTCGATACCGAAAAAACCAGCAGAGATACGGCATCATCTACTTCGAGTCAGCCAAATGGAAACGATGACAGTTCCTTCGACATGCCAGAAATACCTGAAGAAGTACTTCATGAGCTAACCAAACTGCTACAGAGGGAGGGAGATGATTCCGACATTAATGATGTCTATTCAATCTTGTGGGACTTTGCTGGGCAATCAGTCTACTACGACACCCATCCAATTTTCCTGATTGAAAATGCTATCTATCTTTTGGTAGCCAATCTGAGCCATAATCCTGAAGAGAAGGCAACTCCACCTGTGAAGAAGGGATTGTACAGTAATATCGTAGACTCTCATAGCAACAAAACAAACCTTGACTTCCTTGACTTTTGGATGTCATCAATTTTTTCACTGGCTAGCCCAGAATCCAGCTGCTCAGATTCAGCCACAAATGGTCAAGAAAATTTACCCGGAAGACTTCCCCCAGTGTTTTTGGTTTGCACCCATGCCGACAAGCCCTTCTACAGGACTAAGGCTAGAGATCAAGCGCTTGAAATGTATGGGTTTTTACGAAGCAAAGCATACAGGGAGCACCTTTCCAAGGACGTTTTCGCCGTGGATAATACCAAATCAGGAGGTGACCACGAGTGCCTAGAGGTCGTGCGCCTGAGAGAGAAAGTACTTGCTGTAGCAAAGGAGTTCCCACTGATGAAAACAAAAATACCATTGAGGTGGTTGAAGTATGAAAACTTGCTTCACATCCGTATGGAGCATGAGAAGTGGATACCGCTGAATGAAGCCAGGCGCATTGCATTTGACGAGTGCATTATTCATAACGAGGCCGAATTCTCGACCTTGTTGAATTTCCTGCATGATCAGAGAATTGTTGTTCATTTCAGTGGCTCCCCAGAGCTGGAGAGGATGGTGATCTTAGATCCCCAGTGGCTTGTCGACGTTCTCAAGAAGATTATCACTGTAAAGCGGTATGAACACTCTGAAAAACAAGTAGAGTCCATGTGGTTAAAGCTTGAAGACACAGGGGTCTTAGATGAAAGGCTTATCGACCATGCATGGAGAGACTTGTTTGACAACCAAGAATCCCGCGACAGCCTCATTGCAATCTTGGAAAGATTGAGTCTTCTTTGTACTTGGCCGTCCGCTGATTCTAACAAGCAATATCTTGTGCCATCCATGTTGATGTCACCCCCAACGAAGGATGTCCTGAGGCTTCTCGCCTCCGCAAAAATGCCATCACTTTTTATCACATTCGCGTCAGGTCGAGTGCCGCCTGGTCTCTTCTCCCGACTTATCCTTCTTTTCCTCCAATGGTGCAAAGAAGAATGGAAGAGCGAAGTGAGCCCACGGTTGTTTCATAATTTTGCCTTGTTTTATATTCTTCCAGGCCAAGGTGTGTCCTTGATTTTTCGGTGCCATTCCTCGTCGATCGAAATCATCGTTTACAGTGGAGACATCGACAACGAGACAGGAGCAAAGTCTTCTTATGAAACCTATGATCAAACTCTAGGCCGTGCTATTCACTGGAAATTGAGATTGGTAATGGAATGCATGCGCAAAGAGTTCCACTGGCTCAAGTACGTGAATTACGATATGTGTGTCTGCTGCCCAGTATGTTCTCAAGCAGGCTCTATCACATGTCGCGCTCACGACGTGTATGGATGTGAGTGTCTACACTTCTTGTCAGAATCTGATTTGAGACAGCGTCAATATTGTGACAGACCAGGACGCAGCCTTCTCGGGGATTGCAGGATTCGGGTCAACCAGTTTGAATGTTGGTTCTCATTCGAAGACGTAGAGAAAAGTGCTGGACTTTCAACGAATCGGGTAAGTTAAGTTAATAATCTAGCGGCATTTTCATATAAGGTCGGTGTTTACATAATCAGAATGAACTTGACAAGTACATGTGTAGTATAAAACAGTACAGTGGATAGCGTTGAAGGCGGACTCTGAATAGCTAATCAAACTCCGCATATCCTTTGTCATTTACCTTCGAGCAACTCGCACGGGATTTTCGCCCGAAATTTGGGTAATCGTTGCAGGAATAAATGATTTAAAATCATAGTTTTTTGCTTTGTTATCTCAGAGTTTAAGTATATACTAAAACGTTCACTCACCTCCATTTCGTTGAATAGTTTATTAATAATAATAATAATGATGATCATCGAAATATTTGACCAGGATAATCCTTCAATACAAAAGTACTGTTATCAACGGGATCCTGCTAATTGAGAATTAAAAACAAAGAAATAAGAAATATTAAAATATGTATAAGATAGTACCTATAATACAAAAGACACGTCGTTAAAAACTGCTGAAACTACAATAGAAATCACAAGTAATAATTGTCCAAGGCTTTCCTAAATAAAACTTTAGAGTTAATGTTCCTCAAACCCAAAGGTGATTAATTAAAAATCGAGGGACCCAATAAATAAAAACTACGGCGCGCAAAATCCAGTTTGACCCTTGGTATCTTTGTTGATTGCCCATTGTTTCTAGTGTTTAACGCGTTATGATGTAATCGTTGGAAGTAGTCTTTAAATGGGAGACATATGGTTCCATTAAGGCAGTCAAATACAGAGCAGCATGCTCTCTCCTGTTAAAAGTTGTCAATTGTTAAAAATCGAAGATCATAGTTCTATGGACTGCATTTAGGGGAAATGGTTTGGTGGCTTCTGGCCTCAGTGGAGCGGATCAAGTGTTTGCGGGACTCTGACCATCAAAGACTATTATACCCGCAATACGTAAATATTAGCTTAATCATCGATTTGTAAATTCTTTGGGCGCTGAAGGTATCAATGCTAGAGCGGATACGCCGTAAGAGGTTCATTCTTGCTGCTGCCTTCTTGTATATTTTATGAAAATGCGTGTCAAGGTTATGTGTGGGGTCCAACTGAACACCGAAGTACTTCTAAGATGTAGTGGTATTGATGTGAGAACCATTGACCGAGATCTTGACTTGACAACCAAGTATAAAAGTATATAAGTATATATTGGATATAAGTTCTGCATACTGACTTTCAATACATCGTGGTGAATTTTAAATGAATATGAAATAAGTTAACATTAATAACAGGCAAGAAGTCACTAACCCAAGGTTGAATAAAGTATTGGATCTGTGTCTCCACTTGAAGATGTTCAGGATTGATTCATAAAATCTGCACCATACGAGCAATTATAATGTTCATCATATCTATCCTTCAAATCAAGGAAAAACTTCTCTCCTAGAAATAATATAGTTGTGGCGTACTCGTTACTAAATTGAAATAACAAATTCAATTTAAAGAGTTAACATTGTTGCCTGCAACGTGTAGCTGTCCGTTTAGTAAGCCAGCCAGTCTCATCCCCTTCCTAGGGGCAAGTGCGAATACATTTTGTTCTTTTAAGGCCAATCTAATGTTGATTTAATCTGATTTGTTTATTTAGCAGCCCCAAGCTTTTAATGCCTCGGGTCCTGAAAGTTCTCTCGATGAAGAAGGCATATTTCTCTTGGAAGGTGAGAGGCCCTTTCTTTTCATGTCATCATCGCATAATGAAAGTGTCGTACTAAAAAGAATAAATCCAAGGTACATAAAAAACAAAACAAAAACAAAAACAGTTAAGAGTACTTTAGGATTCTATCAAGATCCATTTCCATAAATTGTGATACGAGAGCATTTAGAACAAGGTTCTCTCTCCCGGAACTGGCATAATTATCAGTTCATGATGTTGAGCGTCAACAAATAACTTTCCTTCATCGTAAGTTTGTCATCTCAATGAAGCTCTTTGTTTTTTCAATTATTTCTATATCATTTCCAAGGAACGACGCGGAAAGAACTTGCGCTGCCAGAGAATGTCAAAAGTTCCATTCAGTCCATTTCATTCCGTTCAACAAGTGATGTTGAGGATATTGTGATTCAGTTTCAAGAAGCTCTGCAGTTGGAACCAGCATCTTTAGAAAGTCCAGAGCCTGAGACGAAAAGTATGATTCGTGGCCTTGCCTTGAGAGCTAAATCTGAGAAACGGGATGATTTGGTGAGACACTTGCGAGAGATTACACCTGCTGGTACTACTGGTGAGTTTAAGGAAGATGAGATTTTTTATTCGCACGAGGAAGGAGGTAATAGGTTTCTAAGATATAAAGAAGTACTCACACAAGCGTTCTCTCAATGCAACAAAAATAATGTCGACGCGTTCTTGATTTTATTGTGTAGCCGTATTTGTTGTTGATGCCCTTTTGATCTGCTTTATTGTATTTTTTAATTTTGGTTTTAAGTTTTATAAAATAAATTCTGCTATATTTATCTCCCTTTTCTGTTCCTTTGTCTTTAAAGGGCCGTTGTTGAATGAGGATATGTCAGTTGGTTGTATGCCACATAAACAATACAAGGATTTGACGTTCAGCCTTTCGGGTAAGGAATTAAGTCGGCGTCTGCGCACCCATTTATTCATAAACTATTTGTATACTAATCTTTGATTGAACTCATAGGTTGTCGTCTCTCAACTCTGAAAAGGACCCTCGAAAAAAGTCGGGCCTTAATAAGATTTGATTTTGCAGATGCGTTTTCAGATCATATTCCAGCTAGATTAGTTCATAGCGAACTAAATTTCGTCAGCTTCCGTCAATACCCTTTCCAGAAGGATGAGATAACGATAACTTAGACGAATTTGGAGGATATCGGGTTCCAAGAAAAGTTCAGCAATTTATGCCATTTGACCATGCAGTCTACAATAGAGTTTAGTTTGAGGTCAAAATCTGTTTTTTTTATTTGAAACACAATTTATAAAAGACCATAATATGTTTTTTATACGTAGTTCAAGGGAGGTGGAAACCGCTGGCAGAAAGGCTGGGTTTCTCCCAAATCGAGATGTGCTTTTTAGATGAGAGAGTTGTGAATCCTTCTGACGTTGTTCTTGGCGCTGTGGCAAAGCATCGCCACCTGAGTGTTGGAGAAATCTATGACACATTGGTCGACTGCGAGCTACCAGTTATTGCAGATCTAATGTAAATGAATTAGAATATTATGAACACCGGACAAAGGTGAGCGACACAGCAAGAAGCAGACGCGAAAAACAAGTTGACAGCCGACGACTTATTAGCAAAGCATATATGGAATATTGTATTTCCTGAATTTTTCATCGAAGTATGAGAGCCCTAATCTGTGTTAAGCAGCATTCTAGCAGTTTTAGAGTCACTTACAATCGCACTTGTATAAGGTAAAAAGAAAAAATGATAGATCGAATTTGAAATTAAGCCTTCGTTCATCTAGTGGTCAGATAACAAGCGTTCTTTTATAAGTTTTCCATTTGGATGCTATACTAATTCTTTTTTTCTAATATTTGAACAGTTCTTTTATTGATTTCCATATAAAAGGTTTGTTAGATGACAAAAAGTAGTATCACGATTTAATCAAGCCTAAAAGCAGAGCTCCAGTTTTTTTTTTGTTAGTTTGTTGCTTTTTTTTGCCTTCATTTAATATTTACGTAGAGGGTTTGGTTGGGGTAGTTTGTGGAGAAAAAATTGATAATCCAGGGTATTTTGTAGCAGTTAGAGGGTGGGAATTGTTTCTTTCCTCAATGTATAAGGGATTTTGTACAATAATTCATCGTAAAATGAACTTATAGGCCGTATAATGACGACTGGATCAAAACATAAATAAAAACCCCGAGAGGAGGGCACTTTCATTTTTCAACAAGTTCTGAAGCCCAAGTCTTAGTAATTATCATTCAAATACAAAATCATTTTGCATTGTGGCAACAAAGAATATGTTTAAAATAACTGAGATCCCCAGAGCATCTTGATCTGATTGGTCAAAAACCTATTGTTTATTGTAAAACCATAAAAAAGTTGAATCTTGTTTAGCTTGTTTTACAAAAGGAATAGTATAGACCGCACTTTCTATCGGTTCACCGGCGTTGGGATGTTGGTACGTCGAGGAAACAAGGAATGTTGGGAGAACACTCGAATAGGTTGTTATACTCACACGCCTCCGGATCGTGATGCACAAACTTATTTATCATTCTCTCAAATTCCGCCAGAGCTATGACGCCGATAAACTGATAGAAAGTGTGTGGTCTACTCTCATAAACATGAAGCCAGTATGGTTTGATTTAGAGCAATTATTGTATTTGAAACATAAGAACTACGGCGAAGGACTAAGCCGGGTTAATTTATCTCAACTAACAGTGGTGGCCTTGGTTAGGGTACGGCAGTCTTCCAAACTTTGGAGTCATGACCTTTAATCCAGTTTCAAAAAAAGTATATTTTCTTTGTTTTATAGCTAGTTTAATGAAATTTTTAGATGCACCAGTAATTCTAATTTGCCATTTGTAGCGAAAAACGAATTTTCACATGGTGGGCACATGATGAAATAATCCCGTTTTGCATTACATTTACCTCTTCATGGCTATGGTTTTGGTGCTAATTTCTTTATTTTTGAGTGTTTCGTGCAAGTAAGTTGTTACAACATAATAGCAGGGACTTACGGTGCAGGGAAGGGATAGGATCTTTTGCTTAAGAGTTCGAATAAGTAACATACAAGACTCGTTTAAAATATAGTCGTAACCAGTAAGTTTTTCCTTCTATTCAGCATCGAAAAACTTTCTTGAGGCGCGGAGCTCGAATGAAGTGACAAGGTATCCTTAAACATGTAACGTCTCTGTATTGGTATTCAGTTTTTATATTATCTTGACAGTTAGAAAACAATGATTTCGTAGTTAGTAACACATGTACACTCTGAAACTCGCTTCTCGGGTTGATGGAAGAATAAGACGGATTTTGTTTTTGTTTGGAACATCAGATTAACCTTTCAGATTGCAGTTACCCATTTATACCCATAGGTAGAGAAGGACGTTTTTAGAGTGAACTGCACAATTGAAAAACAATGATTGTTGTAGTTAGTAATACACACTGAAATATATTAAATCATCGGTTGTGCACGAATCAGTTTTGAGTGTAACTACTGTAGCAACACATTTTATCTTCCCCTTGACCTATATGTATGCCTTGCATGCCAATGTAAAGCCAAAATAAAATCGTGTGTTTTAGCTTGACATGTGATTGAATGAGAAAATTAGTAAATCTTAGTTCGCTGGACGAAATTGAAAGATATAGTTGTGCATTTTTCCTAATCCATTTTTTCAGATTTCCCTTTTATCCGCGGTCAACCATTCATACTCCTGAGTAAAGAAAGACGTGATGAGAGAAACGTGTCTCCCATAAAAACAGAACACAATGAACTGAACAGGGCAACTGAAGCTCTTCACCGCTACCCCCCGTCCCCCTTCCACATCTCCCCCCGGTGCCAAGGTCAGTTAAGGCCTTTCTTGACCTCTCATTCCAGCGTTTAGCCATTGCTGATCATAAACAAAATTCAAGATGATTGTTTTGTTTGTTTTTTTTTTTATCACCTTTTTATGTAAATTGTTACAAGTGTTAACTTCATCTTTCCCTTTTTCCTAAACTAGACTTTTTTCTAAATGGGTGTACATAGTTTTTCACGATAACTTAATGAATCTATTTATTCTCGATGTTTGAAAACCTACCGTTCCCCCAGCTGAGACTATCCAGTGAATTCAACGATTAAACGAACGATAAAAGTAAAATTAAAAAAAAACTGCCCAAGCATTGCATCTAGAACTTAATTGGTTTTTGTAATTTTATATCAATAACTACGAAATGCGATTCGACGGGGAGTTGGACAATCAAACTAAAGTAACCTAAATGAACGATACGACAAAAAGAAAAAATACCAATGGCATGCGTTTGTTATTCTTCACAACCCTGTCGATAAACTTCAACTCGTACTAAAGACAGCGCTGACTTAATTCAAAAGCTCTGGTCTGAGTAATTCATGAAAACATAACTTTTTTAAAATTGTGTGATCCAACGTAATAAACAACTCCTAGTTGGCTTGTTAGCTCAGTTGGTAGAGCACTGCACCGGTATCGCAGAGGTCAATTGAGCTGAATATTTTTCAGACCTTATTTCAACTATTAGTTCAGTAGTGTTGATGGCTGCGAGGATCCCTTCTATATCCGTTTCTTCAACCGCAGTGCACATATATGATTTTCATTAATTATACAGATACTGATGAAATACCAGGATTTTTCCTTCTACTAAAAAATCATATCTTCATCGCGCGCAGTGAAGATGTTATTTTTATCTTTCACGTGTGAGGATATTGGTGTCGCCATGGTTACTAACATGATTAGCCAATTACAAGAGAGCCTCCCGCTCAGGCGCGCGGCTGGTTCTTCTGAAATTTAATTCACAAAATGGCTTCGAGGTGCGAAGACGTCACAGTTACAGGTGACGTTCTCGATGAGCTGCCAAATTTTCATATTGATACTTTTTCCGAGCTTGAAGAACATTCAGGAAGATTTGCCGAAGTCTCGGAAAGTGATGTTGAAAACTTAATTGAGGGGGAAGAAAATGCAAACACCGAAAACAAAGACCTTCTACGATTGGTATTTCATCAGTATCTATAAAATAAACAGAACATTACATTACTTCGCTCACTCGTGAGAGATACTTTCAGCACGAGAAGATAAAATTCGTATCCACAAGCGGCCATGTACTGTCCTCTATATGTTTACACCCCATGATGACTGAGCCATCATTCGAGTAGGAACTCTAAGCAGCTCAGCATAATATTGATGGTGCACTCGAGTTTTATCATTAATAACATTTCATTCTAATTCACAGCACACCGCAATCAAACAACATTTACATGTAAAATGGGCAGAATTCTTAAAAATTAAGGCTACGATTTTCTCTTTTTAAGTTTTTATACTTTACATTTGTGCATTAGCGTCGATAGAGTTTTTGGAGATTCAATAAACTTGTCGATTGCGTATCCCTACTGCGCATAATGCTTTGCTCCTTGAGAAAATGGCAGCTGTTATTAGTGCCTGAACTCGCGCTTAGTTGATTTGTCATTTGCTTACGAACGAGCTCGGGGATCCCTTTTTGAAGAGAAAGAAAGCTATGGTTGTATGACTCATGATAAAAGATGTGAAACTCTGCGTTTATGGGGTGATAACTGAAGGCTCCATCTATTAGTAGTTTTAACAAGGCAGAGGATGGAAAAATAAGCATACTCCTTTAACTGATTATAATTATAGTTCGGACGTAAATTGATTGCTAGCTAGAATCCCGGTTCGAGTTGTTGTATAACATGTAACAGGCTATCACTCGCAACAATTTTCGGGCGCCCACTTTTTCACTTTTCCTTTAAAATAAGTATCAAGGCAAAGGCTAGTCCTTACACAAATTTAAATTAAAGAATCTCTACAAACATGTGACTCCTGTTCCAATTCATTTCGCTTGTTGCGTTTTAAGCTTAACACTACGTATGTTGTGTAAAAAGGTAAAAAAGGAAACTTTGGATAGATCCATATCGACTTTCGAGGCCTGGATTCATTTCTTACAACAACGCTAGCACACAAATATGACAAAGATAAAACTACGCCTCCCGAAACCGAAATCCCGACTTCGATTTTGAATGAGCCTGTGTCAGTATCTGCATCTTTAAAGGAAAAGAAATAAGAGAAGCAATCAAAACATTTGATTTCGATCAATAAAAAAGTCATTTGATTGATCGGTTAGCGGCTTTTCAAGCAATGAGATAAAATTTTTAAAACATCTTTAGAGTTTAGTTTAAAATGTTAAATTCAGTGAGAAGCACTGAAAACTTGGAGTTGTAGAGATAAATTTGCTAACGCGTTTAACCGGCAACGCGTTTCGTTGTACCTAATTAATAGGACAGCTCAAACCAGTTCTCTGAAGCTCACTGCTTGAGCATCCAGCCTTAAAATCCGTGCAATCAAAAACACCAAGCAGCTTTTTAAAGAACAATCTTGCCTACATGATACTAGAAGGTAATGGAGATTGCACCTATGGCAGCTGTGATCTGAGCATAGTAAACAAGCAAGATATAGATCTAAAATATTATGCTACGAAGGGGAGGAGATAGCAGTTTTAGCGCTGAACTGTTTTATTTTCTCACAATGCAGATTTTGCAGAATTAGTTCTTCGTGATAAACTGTCTTTCCGAAAATAAACTGTCAACCGTCATATGCCCCCCACCCCCCATCCCCCTGCACAATTTAAACCGTCTTCTGTTGAGGCAAACTATGTTGCTATGTTGTCAACAGCCATGCCTACCCATTAAGATCCTCTTCTAAGAAAAGTTGGATTCGATGCTGCTATTTTCTTTTGCCAGGCCATCTTTGAAGTAGCTTTCAAGCCTTATAAGAAACGCGTTGTTTATAACCATACAAACATATGTAGTTATGGATATTTCTGAGAGGACTTAACCTTTCTTGGTGTTCTCAGCGTCCTCACAGCAATCACCAGATAACCCACATTTCATTTACATGCTCCATTCATTAATCTTCCTTCATTTAAGGCGACGGGTGCTGGTCTGCTCACCCCCTACACCACACATTGTCGTAAAAGGACCCCACTCCTTCCAGGAACTAAGTTGGCAGTCAACTGGCCCGAGTCCACCGCAAGGCCAAGTTCCCCCTACATACGACATATATATTTAGTTTGAAAGGAAGATATGCCAGTTTTTAGAGTGATTTCCGTAAACTCCGGTAACAGCAGTGAATAAATCATTCGTCTTTAATTTCTAATATTTATTATTGCCGTAGGCGGAATAGGTAGTAAAAATAAACCCCACAATTTCACCAAAGCAAGTACAAGTGCCGTGTTAAACGCTTCCACCACAAAGGTAAGTACTGTATTTCACAGCCCAACCATTGATTACCTTTACTTAACCGCGAGGTCGCGTAAAATCACATGTACCTAATGTAACTAATTCAATGGCACGCAATGCGTGCAACAAGACAAAGTATTGAAAAACAAAAACAAACAAACAAACAAAATATCAATGTTCAGTGGCGACAACAAGATTTAATTAATTTGATACCCTTGTCTTCTTTGGCAGTTCAGTTCCTCATTTGAAAGTATGGGACACTTTTAAGTCTCATTAAGCTCAAATACGCCACAGTCTCTAAACTTCACTACCGTTTCAATTGTAGGGGCGCTTAGAAAACTTAATGATTAGATCCACGCTGGTCTTGACTGATTTTCACAGTCTTTTTTTGTAACATTTCGCAGACTTCACAAACATTTGCACTACGCAGTTACCCAAGCATTCTAGGCAGAAAAAAACGTCGTCTGTCGGCATGAGCCCTAATAGCAGTTTGAATTGTGTGAATTGGCCTTTGGGTGGTAGGATACAACATCACATGTGTTAGAGAAATGATTTGTCGTTCGAAGGTAAGAGCAAACATGATAAACTGTTTATTCGTTTGTCTTACAATGTAGTCACTAGAGATGTAGATCGCGACGTTTCGACTGCTTACTGCCAGTCTTCATCAAGCGATGGGGTCGACTCCTTACCATTTGTATCATGGTAATCTAATGCGATTGGCGGATTTCGATCCGCATTGATACAAATGGTAAAGATTGAGCAATCGACCCCATCGCCTGATGAAGATTAGCAGTAAGCAGTCGAAACGTCACGATCTACATCTCGTGTGACAACATCGTGAGACAAACGATTAAACAGTTTATTGTTACTTACCACCACGAAGAGCAATAACCTCTTTTACGATAACAACAAACATGTTAATGTGGGGTATGTCGGTACGATGTGCAGAGATTGGATGGTTTCTGTTCGTAGTGTCTTAAACACAGTCCTATTTCATTAATCATTCTCAGTCAGAGAGAGAGAGACAAACGTCGTGAGACAAACGATTAAACAGTTTATTGTTACTTACCACCACGATGAGCAATAACCTCTTTTACGATAAGAACAAACATGTTAATTTCGGGTATTTCGGTACGATGTGCAGAGATTGGATGGTGTCTGTTTGTACTGTCTTAAACACAGTCCTATTTCATTAATCATTCTCAGTCAGAGATTAAACAGAGCCACACCAGCAGTATTACAACAATAGAAGTCTTAGGCGAAAACATCTTTGACCACCAGTATACCACCAGTGGCATAATTCCTACTTAAAACAAACACATGTGCAGAAATTAAAATCTACGTCATTTGAAAGGAGTGAAAAAAAGTGTCTGTATCACTGTTTATCCCTTCAAAACTTACCTTGCGAATATGATATTTTCAGCGAATGACCTGACTGGCTTTTTCTTTTAAGCGTTAAATATTTTACCTCGCGCTTAGTGTCTTTTATTCTTACCTTATATTGAAGTAGAACCTTTTCACTTCAGTTGCAATAGTTATGTTATAATCTCCTGGCCAAGCAAACATTTTCAAGAGTTGTTCCAGCCGCCCTTCTTCACAAGCTGGTTAGTTTTCGCAAGGCACTTATTTTCCTTTTCATCAATCGCTGATGATGCTAGCCTCTCACTTGATGGACCATTTTTATAATAGTTATAATAGGTAACCGCTTATACTGTTGCAATAAAATTGTGAAAGTAAATTTGTTTCCATTATTATGGACATAAATATATACATATATATATATATATAGAGGAAGTCTGTGTTTCGATTTTTCCGAATTACAGTGCTCGATACGTAAAAGTAGAACGCGATATATATTGAGACAGGGAAAAAACAGAGATTACAGTTTCATCCTTACAAGTCTGTTTCGTGATTACTCACACATCAGGGCATTTTATTATAAAATCCTCCTATAAGCGAGATACTTTTGTTTTAATGACTGTGTAAACCGGCCATCGAAGAGAGTTTTTAAAGGCGATCGCGACGTAACGAGGGTTAGCCCGTAGCTCTGACGAACAAATTATCTCTTCCAACGATGACTACATAAAATAATTTAAAATTATGGCGGCTTCCACCAAACTTTGTCTCGACGACAAATCAACGAAAACCAGAGCACGTGAAGGGCACCATTCATAAATTTTACAGACCCAGTATTGGTTACTACGTATTGTGTGTCTCTGTTTTTGTCATGGTTTTCACGAGAGCGAGGTTGCATTGTTTCTCCGAAGCTTGTGTATAATCAACTTTGAGCTGATGGCCGCCGATAGCCAACGCCGTGCGCAATGAATACTGGTCAAAAATTGGGTCTTTAACACCGGCATTAAGGATATGAATAACGACAATACATAAACATGTTGGCCTTTTGCCATCAATATGATTTCAATTGCAAATTGCCATGTTGCGCTTAACCGGGATCGAGCCAGTCAAGATTTTTTTATAGGGCGTTCGATGTGTATCTCCTAAATGAAATCCCTGTCTTGATCCAGTTTCTGTAAGATTTCGGAAGTATGATCACGGTGGAAATTACAGCTGTGGTGATACTAGTTGCCACGCTCGCCTTCGCACCATCTTGTGACGCCCAGTCTCGAAGGCGTCGTAGATCATGCACTCCACGAAATTGCCAGGTCAGCCATTGGTCTTCATGGAATCCGTGCAGTACAAACCAGTGTGGTCAACAAGGGTCTCAGAGTCGATCAAGAACGGTGGTCTCCTCACCAGGTTGTGGAGGAGCACAGTGTCCTAATCTACATGAGACACAGCAATGTAACGGCAGTACACCGATTAACTGTCAAGTGAGTCTTTGGTCACTTTGGAGTGGGTGTAGTGCTGACAAATGCAGACAACAAGGGACCCAAAATCGATCAAGGACGGTGGTATCCTCCAAAAATTGTGGAGGAGCACAGTGTCCTGACCTCCACGAAGCGCGGCATTGCAACGGAATTGCGCCAGTTAGTTGCAAACTAAGTGCTTGGTCGGATTGGAGTACTTGCAACACAGCGTGTGGCGCATCAGGGACACAGACTCGCTCGCGTCATAAGAAAATCTCTGAGCAATGTGGTGGTACATGTACATCTAACTTCTCAATGACACGATCCTGCCCACAGATTAGCTGCTTGAACGGAGGGAGTTTGAAGGATGGTAAATGTTTCTGTAAAGAAGGTTACTCCGGATCTTGCTGTGAGCATCATGGTAAGAAGAGATTCAGTATAAAGCAATCGTTTGTAGAAAGTAAAAGTAGCAAATTCAATTTCACACTCTTAAGCAGATCATATGAAGTTATAAAAGGAGTGGGTTTCTATAACTTTGGTGCTGCGTCGGTGGGAGAGTATAACAGGGTAATTTAGCAATATCAAGAAGTTGATATCGTAAATTGGCCACCGTAAAGATTTTCAAAGTTTTCAAAGCTGACGTTTCGTCTTTCACCCTGACGAAAGGGCTAATGCTCAAAACGTCGGCTTTGAAACTCTTTACGGTGGCCAATTTACATCAACCGAATTCTTTGATTATGCTGAATTACCGTATGAAATTATACTGTTTCTTATCCTATCGATTGTTTCATTTGAGTAACAACTAGCCTGAGGAGTATAAGGTTTATTTCACGAGCACTTTAAATTACACAGCTGATTACGCAACACAAACTATTCGGCCATCAAAAGGAAGCTCGTTTTTTTTGTCTGTCCATCTGACTGTCTTTTTTTTTCTGCTTTGTCTTGGGTTTTTTTGAGGAAGAGATGGTGCTCTATTTTTTTTCCAGGCATGTTATTCATGGACGATAATATTATTTTGCTTGTTATTCTCTGTTTTGGTTGAAATATCAATTGGTTTGTTTCTTAATTATTCACACTTAATATGTAAATTTCGTGTCCTGGTTGTATTAAGCTCGTAATTCTTTAGGGAATTGTTCTTTCAACTTTGTTAAGTTAATCCTTTCATTCTTGTTATTTCCTTCACTCTTTATTATAGTAAAGGCAGTTACACCTCGCGAAATCTAGGTCGTCTGCCTCTAACTTCCCGAAAACTATATTCAACAACCGTCCCCTTTAGAAGCTTTTCCTTAGTCATCCCAGCGACATGAGCTTTTTTCAAACTCTTGTTTGTCGAGCTGCTTTTCGTTTCATTTTCCAGTTGAAAACCAACCCAACCCCCTTCCCCATGCGTCATATAATCAGATATAAAAAAAAATGAAGAAATTTTGTTTATCATGGAAATTTCCACGAGAGTCACCAAAATAGCCTAGGAGGTCTGGGTGCAGTGAAATTTACGACGTCGGTACATATTGTGTCGAGACTTGACATTGGTGTGAATCGGGTTTTAGAAAGGACAAATGATAGATTAAAAGTAAGTATGTTGAAAAGTTCACGACTTCTATATATTGCAGTCACGGTGTAGTTTAACCGATAAAAGAATATGGTTGCTAAAAATTATCTTAAGGAACAAACTGCAGTTATTTAACTGTACTTGATGAGATAATTGAATTACAAAGGAGCGATTTCTAAACCACACAAAGTACTATAATCTAATTCCAGTCCATTACTGACTTGAGAGGGTAATTTAATATTATTGATGATTGATAACGTTAATTGGCCAGCGTAAAGAGTTTAAAAGTGACGGTTCGAACGTTAGCCCTTACACTCTGACGAGTGACTAACGCTCGAAAAGTCGGGTTTAAACTCTTTACGGTGGCCAATTTACGTTATCAACTCGTTTGATAATAATAAATTACCCTGTTGTACTCTCCTACCGACATAGCACCACAGCTTCTTTAGAAACTTACCCCTTTACTACCGCCTTAAGCTTCAGTGATCATGCACTGACTCAAAGTTATAATAAACGCAGCTCTCCAAATCTGTTTTGAAAACCCGAAACACATCAGAATAGTTCTCTGTATCTTCTCCCTGCCTTGGCCGGCAAGCAGTAATCGCTATGGGATGACTGAGTATTTTTATACTTTCTCTGACGTATTGAACGCTTACAAATGTTTTTTTGGGCTTCTACATTTACGTCATAATTGCCTCAAGACAGTTCCACAGTGTAATATCAGAAAACACTGTTATCCACTTTACATGACCAAAGCTTTCTCAAAATTACCAGGTATTTCTTTTTATCAGTTACTCTCTATTACAGCGTCGCCTTCGATTTCTTTTGATTTTTCTTCCGTAAAATTGTCTTTTACAGATGCATCTAGATTGAATCATCTTGGGGTTATTGTTGGCACAACTTGTGGAGGATTTATTTTACTCTCTGTATTGTTTTGTATTGCATACATTATCCACGGTTGGACTGTATGGAGACCCCAGCGAAGGATCGAGCCGTTTACTATTGTTCACTTTCAGTCACAGTCAGAAGTTGTGGATTTTTACAATTTGCCAGGTAAACCAGGAGTATCAATGCAACATTGAAAATAGCTTTTTGGAAGTAGCATGGGAACAGCGGCAGAGCGACGTAAAATGAGGTCACGAAATAAAAAAGGACCCGGATGAAGTCGGGACGAATATCTTTCTCCAATCCTCATTTCATCACGGGGCACTTTCTTACCCTCTGAACGATTTAAAAATGCAAACCCATTCAAACCCACCCGTCTCCTTAAAACGGGAGGGAACATTTTTGATTAGCCGTTGATAATCGCCATATGGAGTAATTATAAATAAATCAAAATTTGCCTGGCACACCCTCGGTCAACACAAGTGACGTCCATCTTGCCTTAAAGAGCCTTCGACATTTTACCGAGTTTTACAGGGGCACGGTGGGGAAGACTGCTCTTAGGCCGGAACAAATAGGGATACGACTTGGTCTGGTCACTTGAAATCGCTCTCACTTAATTAATTTTTTTTTCATTTAAAATTGTGATAATAAGGAAAATGCCCTGCATCTTCAGACAAAGACTTGCACTAGATTTGAATTGGTCATGATCTTGTAAGTGAAAAGACTGTTCTTTTGAACGACAGCGGTGTTGTTTGAGTAAGAAATTTTATTTTGTATATTTGTTAATTACATTAATGATGTACTTGTGAAAATTGCAGCAAGCTCAATGGCTGAGAGAACGCAAATTAATTCCGAACAAATTATAAAGTTGTCATTGGGCGCAAAAACAACTTGAAACTGAGGGCTGAAAAGTTGAAATGAAATTAATTTTGTATAGAAAGAGATCAAATTAATT
Organism: Pocillopora verrucosa; assembly: GCF_036669915.1. NCBI lineage: Eukaryota > Metazoa > Cnidaria > Anthozoa > Scleractinia > Pocilloporidae > Pocillopora > Pocillopora verrucosa. The sequence continues at coordinate 12,873,493 of NC_089321.1, read as the reverse complement.
CTCACACAATTTGGAAAAGGTAAGCACTCGACTATGACCACGCTTATATCATACTTTTTAATCTTTGCCTAGTTTACTCGTGTTTGTTTGATCCCAATTGCTCTCGAAATCATTCGATTAACTGATAACTGAAAAATACAATCCCCCAACAAACATAAAACAACTCTTAACTAGCCTTTTATCACTGAGCTCATTGAGCACTGTGAATTCATATGAAACTTCTTTATGCCTAAGCAGATTCCTAAAGCACTTTCTTTGTACACGTAGGGTCAATACTAAGATGGTCTGTTCGAAAGTGACAGCATTTTCAGACTGCAAGCATATAAGCGCTTTCCAAGAGAAAAACCAGGGCAAGTAGCTCAGTTCTGAAGCAAAAATATTTTTCTTTGTCACTTTGTTGACACAAGATGTTTATGAATGTGGCAACAACCGACTGAAAAATAGAATCACCTGATACATTCATTGTTGTATGCAGTAAAAGTGACACCATTTTCCGTGGATGATATATAAAAGAAAAACCCTCCCAGTAAAAAAAATGTATAAATTAAAGTACGGGTTTGGAACTTAGAGCAAAGCATCCTAAAAGAAAATATTACGGAGTACCACGTGAAAGCTACGCTTCGACAATAAAAAGCAGCTCAAAAGGTTATGTGGTTTAAACTGATTTCAGGCGAAAATAAATTAACGCCTCGTGCGAACTCGAAAAATTATCCGATCGAGGTCCCTAACCAGCTTACCACTAAAGTGCGGTTGCATTTTGGTTTAGTCTTTGGTGGCATTTCATTACTTATTTCGTCGAAGAAATAAAGGCCCGGGCTCAGTTCTTGCAAAAACAACGATAACAACAATAACCGCACAAGCAAAAGAAGAGGAGGCTAAAACCACCAGACAGCGACACGCCAAGGGTGACTGAGAATGAGCCTGTGTCTGTTTCTTCATCTTCATCAGCATCTGTAAAGGAGAAGAAACATGATATGCAATGAATTCACCAAGATCAACAAGGAAGTCATTTGAATGATTAGTGACCTAATTCTGCGTTCAAGCAATAAGGTAAGATTAAAAAAAAACTTTGTAGAATTTTCTTTGAAATGCTGACGTAGGTGAGCAAGACTGAAAACTTGCAGTTGTTGAATAAATTACACAGAATTCGCTAACACACATCGCAAACACGTTTCATTGTACCCAACTCTCTCATTTTTTAATGCATGAAGTAAGTTACAGGTGTGTTTTGACAACCGTCACACCTATCTTATTAAGACCCACTAAGTAAAAGTTAAATTCAGTGTTACATTTGTTTTTTCTTTTTGGTTTTCACCACCTTATCTTTATCATCATAAATGCATGGATTACTAGACAGCCCCTGTGACAGTTTCTATCATTCTAAGCCTTTATAGGAAACATGCTTCTTTTAATTTCAACATAATTATGCCTTTTTTTGTCTATAATTCCTTTTCTCGCAGCAATAACCAGTATATCCCTCCTTGCAACTACACGCTCCACCCATTAAGCTTCCTCCATTAAAGCAAATCTTGCGAGGGCAGGATCGTTCCATCTTTAAGTCAGATCCTCCGGAACATGAACCTCTCAGGTTAATTAAGGCCTGGGTCACCCTGTCTTTAACCCATAATTTCACAAAATTGAGAATAACTTAGCTATTTTGCGAGGGATTTTTCTCATACTTGGCAGAAATGTGTATCACTACCATCTCTCTCGAACTGAATTGTGGCAGCGTAATATGATACTCTCAACAGCCAAAAACAGTTAATTCAGGCGTCAAATTCGTCGGTTGCTTTCTTGAGCAAATTCCCACCACTAAACACAAGGCAAATCAAAATGCAGTTATCGCTATGAATATTTGAGACGTTTTTCATTGTTTTCCCACTTGGAATGGCTGCCAAAAAAAAGAGAGATGTGCTAGGCAGATTAAATCAAGTTTTGTCTCTGCGAAGCTGCTTCCTCTATCATGGTTTTCGCCCGAAAACATCTTAGCCTTTACCTGGTTCCAACCGCTATCAACGAAAGTAATCCCACAGGTTCCTATTTATTTGGAAAAAAGACAAATTAAAACTGTTTAAGAGATGGGAATTTTGAAAACTCGCAGTCACGTAATTCAACTTAGTGTCCGCCATTTTGACACGCGAGTCACGCGAGTGTTCAGAAGCAATAATTTAACGGCTTATACACTACCAAATACTAATTGGAGCAATCTCAGAAGCAATACAGGCAAAATTTGTATACTTTTGATGGTATTTATTTCTTTTTCTCGTTTTCTGAGGTCGATTGCATCTCTGTAAATCCAGGGTTAGATTGCCTTTGACAGTTCTAATAAAACACAATAGCAAATTTGGGCGGTAAGAATAAAGAACGTTTGTAATTTTATCCCAAGTAGTATCATATAACGAGACTGAATTACAATTTTGGCGCAAAACTTGAAAGTTATCGCACTGATTCCTTGAAACTCTTCAAGGTTTTGTTCCCTAACAACGGTACTACTCGATAACGAGCTAAGTGTATTCGTGTGAAACGAAAATGTCTGTCATTTTTAATTGTGGATTTGCAAGAGTTGCTGTAAAGGAGAGCTTTCGTAAGGTTGGAAGTGCTTCGGTTGAAACTAACCCTGGTGAAGAGTGGAAGAACTATCTCGCAGCGTTCGAGGGTGACAGTCAGGAAGTCTTTGCGGTCGAACGTTCCACCTAAGTCAAGAATTCCAAAGCAATTTACAGCTCTTTCCGAAAGATGAACTCAAAAGCCAGGGCCCAGTACCAAGACACGTTTTCAATGGTAAACTGGAAAGCTCTTAATACACCGCAGAAGAAATAGCACACACTGTCAAATTGTGGAGGTTGTCAAGTGCACTATTATGCCATCCATAATTTTTTCCCTAAAGGAGAAACTTTCAAAACCCGAAAACTTTTAAAAGAAGCCCTTATTGAAAGTGGGGTGAAGACACAAAGTAAAGTGAAACCAACGCAAAAAGCCATTAAAACTGCTGTAAAACACATTTATTCAAAAGTGAATGGCCACTTTCAGAAAATATTTAAAATAAGCTTTGCTGAAGCACTAACAAAAGTGAAGGAACTTCAGCTCCAAAAAAAGAAAGACGCAATTGAGAAAAAGCGGCAGCGTCGAGGGAGAGCACGCCAAGAAAAAAATAAAATCCAATGCTAATGTCTAGTCCATCTGGAGGAGGAGTAATGTTTCTACTTACTTAGCAGTAATTTGCATGCCAAACAATGAGATCACCAATCTTCACCTTTACTTGTGTTGCAATCTAGCATTTATTTAAGCACACTCTCTATAATATATTTGCCTTCATTTTCCAGTTTTTTAAAAGGAATGCAAGTACCAAATAATCCACTGTAAACTTAATCAATCATACTGAACTTCTTCCAACCAATGGATAGAATATAATACTGGGAGAAGGATCCTATGGTTGATGCCTTCTGAGACAGTACACACGATTTGATATAAAGATTGTGGAAAAACAGTCTCTGATGCAGGACACCACAGAGATAATGAAGGAGGCTCACATTATGCAGGCACTCGCACATAAAAATATCCCAACCATAATAGGTGTGCAGCTTCAAAAGCAGCCCATTTCCTTAATAATGGAGTTTAAAGGGGAAGACAATACATCTGTAACAATAAGCAAACTATTGTCTTGTCAGAAAAACAGTGCAACAATACAGAATGTGCAAAGCTCACTCATAACAAATGACTAGTTAATTATTTCACATGATTTGACAGAAGCCCTTTCACATATTCACACAAAAGGCTTTCTTCACTGTGATTTGAAGGCTAATAATTTTCTTGTGAGTAACAAACATGGCTATATCATCGATTTTGGAAAAGCATGTGACAGCTCCTTTCCTCCTGCAAAGAATTAATGAAGCCAGTGATATTTTTTTCCCTTGGTAAAATTCTGTTCAAAGTAGGTGTTAAGCAAAACATTCCCCTTTTGGTTTCCATGGCTCAAGAATGTTTGGATGCCAGCCCTGTAAGAAGACCAACAACAACAGGCATTATGGCAACACTGGCTTCCATAATATCTCACTGAATACTATAAGCTTAAGCAGGGGTTTCACAGGCCTGACACTGGGCAAATTGACTGGCTGGGAACATAATTTTTCCTGCATGTTGTGACTGACATAAATCAGAATCAAAACATGTTTTGCCTGCTTCCTTGTACATTTCCCATCACCTCAAAATCTTAATGAAACCTCTGCTTAAGAAAGTAATAATTAACACTCTAATCAGGTAAAGTGACCCTAGCCATGTCACGGCAGGAGTCTTTTTATTGGGCTTTGCAAGGTTAAAATTACAATGTATGTGCATGTCTTTAGCAAGTTTATGTGCGCTCTTGGTCTAAACTAATTTTGTACTTCTGCTTTACGAATTGTGAATGAATGTTAGAGGGACATTTTTAATAATGCACAGATAAGGTGCTCTAGGGTCCATCAGGTACAAATTACTTCATAGGTCATACTCATGTCTATAATTTTACATCGCTGCTAGATAACATACATGTACCGATTTATTTCCCAATTCCTGCCAATTATTGATCTATGAAATTGAATTTAGGCAAGCAACTGGCAGATCAAACTTTAAATTATAAACCAGAGTTTTAACCAGTTAGGCCACCATAGCCTTCTAACAGGAATATTGACTTAGAAGAGCAACAAAAAAAGCAAGAAATACAATTTTAAAATTTTCCTTTCTGACTTTGTAACAAGGGCAACCTATCCTGCTCTTAAGATGGCACATCTTTTATGAGTAGGGCTGAGAAGATGACACATCTTATACCAGTTTGCGTTTGCTCTTGTCACAAAAAAAAACAGTGCCCCACTTGGGGCAACAGTAAGCACTGGTAATTAATCATGTCTTATCAACAAAGAGAGAAGGCTATGGTCAGAATCATATGCATGTATCAGAACTCTTGTGATGCATTTGAATTAAAAGATACTCCACTGGTGTAGTGGGTAGAATATTTACATTCAAATAGACACATATATCAATTACAAGTCCATCACTGACAATGATTGTTGCAATTATTACCGGTCAAAACTTAAAAACCAAACTGTTGACTATAATTAAAACTGATATAACATGATTTAAAAACCAAAAAAATGCCTCATAAATAACACCATTAACATGCTTGTAATAAATTAGTTGTGTGGAATAACTGGAAGGACCTCTTCAAGAAAACAAATAGGGATAACAGTAAATAAAACTGGTTTTAATCTAGTAGATTCCCTTCGAAATCTGCAAGGGCTGGCTGGTTTTCTGTGTGAGTAATTAAAATTGTTATTATTATATATTTATAGCAATTCAGTAAGGGACCTCGGAATAAACTAACACACATTAGTACAGCTTTTTTCCTCTTAGTTTTCAAGGGACAATTTATGACAAGACAATCTGCATCTTACATGTCAGCAATTAAACTTACCTAACAACTGCTTTGGGGGATTGCGTTTGTCAGTAAATTCATCTGCTTCTTGGAGAAATTGTTTCCAAAGCATTCAAAAGCCTAAATTTTGATAAACACCATAAGTTTACACATCATGATGTGATAGAGGATTTATCAAGCTAAATTTAATTTCAAAATTGAATGGTATATCCACAATGAAACTTTTTTCTAAGAATTTGTTACAAAATATAGTACTTTTTTCTATGCAAAAGTTACAAACATTGTAAAACGCTATTGAGCTCTAGAAATGAGCGCTATATTATAAATTCATGTTGCATTGTATTTGCAGTGAAATCAATGAACATGTTGAGAGCGGTGTTTAGAAGTCTTCGTAGGTTTAAAAGGGTTCTCTTTGGCTTTAAGATAGCGATATCATGCCATTTTTTGAGGAAATGAAGATAGAAAAGAAAATGTCATTACCTTCTTTTGATGCCTTCCTCTTGATTGTCGGATTCACCAGCGAAGATGGGAAAAACCAATGCAAAGCCGACACTTCAAAATGGCGGATGCCGTTCACGAATTACGCGATCTTGATTCCAAGTAACTATGGTTACTCGCGCAGTCCACGCGAATTCCGCGAACCTTGCTGGGGGGGGGGGGGGGGGGCCCTGGTGGCGAAAATCATTTTTAACCCAGGCCTTAATTACCTGAGTCGTCTCTAGCCGCACCTACTCAAAGATTTGCTTCGCAGGTCTATAAATTTAGGAAAATCTATTATACGATTAACTTAATCCAAGGTTGCACTTTACGCAAACACCATAAACAAGAAGCGCAAGGCTAACTCAATGAAATGATTGATTATATGGTCAATCGGTTTTGCATTGTTGAATGGTCCTTTCAAAATCTAATTGCCGCAATTGAAAACGATATACAGCAACGCGCGAAAATTTACGAGCAGAAAAAAAATGGGAATATCGGTATTTCCATAGCAACGCTATAGCGGCGATGTGGCGGCATTTTTAAATTTCATATTTTTTGTTTTTATTTCGCGGGGATAGGCCTTAGCATCAACAGATAGGGTTCCCATTTTCAAGAAAGTTTCTTTCTAACCTGCTCTGCAACGTATCTTCCCCCCCCCCCAAAAAAAAAAACTTGGCCACGGGTGTCAATTTTAGTCATTGAAGTTGAGCGTTCTTAACATGGCTACGAACTTCGTAAGCCCGTGTTATTGTTATGGCACTTGTTTGTGTCGTTTCTTCAGTAGGCAAACCGCCTGGCGAAAAAAGTTTGTTGTCTGAGAGAAAAAACACACCATAGCTCTGCTCGTAAAGGAAGAATAATTGCCTTAAACACTGAAATGGTAGAACGAGGAATTGTTGTGTGTGAATTTCATTATCAGCAGTTACGAAAAAGGACCAACATCTGATCGTGCCCGCTACCTTCGCCTTTTTCCACTCAGAGTGATACACCCTTTACCACGAGACTGAAAAAAGTAAGGCTTGTTATCAATCAGGGACACGGTGGTGCACAAGTTTTCGGAAAAACGTCAACAAAACACTTGCCACGAAGACCACCTATAAAAAGTCAGGAGAAAAAACGTTAGATATATTGAAAGGCTGTCATCTCCTACTGGATATTCTAGGTTTACAAACTTCATCCATTTACTTAATAAACAATAAAATAAATGATGACATAATTCTCACCCTGTGTGCACGAGAAGATCACTAACTTAAAGAAAAATAATCATGCAAAATGGAGATGGAGTGCTATGCAAAATTCAGTTGGATTGCAACCAGATTCCATGGATGGACAATGTGGTTAACAAGTTGTAGACAGTGCAGCTAGTTGAACCTATTGTAGACAGTGTAGGTAGTTGTACCTGCTGTAGACAGTGTAGCTAGTTGTACCTACTGTAGACGGTATAGATAGTGGTACCCGCTGTACAAAGTTGTAGCGACTGTTACACAACGATGTGTCTTACATAAAGGTTCTGCAGAATGGCTCTATGGTGACAGAATAATATAGCCTACATGAACAATCTTCAAAGAGACTATGTATTGTCCTACCATGCAGTTTAAACCGCGTCGCGGAAAGATTTAACAGATAGTTTATTGCGAATATCATACTGTGCAGTTCGCTAATGACAGTGATTTTTCTATGAAGGAGAGTCAAATTGTGGACACCCGATTCCCTCGTGTGGATCGTTTGCGCTGCTTGCCTTCTGAAAGGGACTTTGCATCGCTGTGTGGTTTATCCTGATTTAACTTAACATAAATCAGCTTACATTACATATTTACTACAAAGATTTTCTAGTTATGACCTTTATGATTTTCTATTTATAAACTAAGCCTCATAGCCAATCTTGTTATTTAAAAGCAATTTCATGCTTGCGCATTTACTTCAGGTGAGCCATTCCAATCATTTGAATTCCGGACCCAACCGTGAATTGACGAAGAAATGTACCCACGCTCGTGCTTCTGCCCGTGTATTAATGGTAAGCTATGAGGAAAAATTTGCTGAGCTTTAGCAAGTATGCACAAGAATTCATACTCATAAACACGTGATATCCGCACTTAATACTTTTAATTTATAGTCATAAAAAAATTGGTTTAATTAATCCTTTATAAGGCACGCACATTTTTAAGTTCAATGTTTGTGCATCGCAAAAGGCCAACTGCTGACCAAGACTAACACAGATCAATAAATCACTTACCAATAGTTGGAGTTGGATTAATCTTTTGTAGCTTTGTTATAGGATGAAGATGAAGCAGACGTAGACATGGAATTTGCAAGCGGCGGAGATTTGGAGAAAGTATCTACAAGCCCAAGTTCCTGTACACCAACAAGCAAGGAGAACGGAAGCATTAAAGAAACACCTAAAAGTTCAAAAAAGGTTTGTGCCTTTTTATATCTTGTATTGATAACCAATCTCTATACTCCCACAGAATGGAATTTAAATTCTAGGAAGTGGAATTGAGTTGTAAAATAAAATACAGTCAATTACTTGTATCTCTTCATGAGATCCCCTCCCTCCCCCCCTTGACCATTGTTAGAGAAACATGCTAATTAGAATAAGAAAGATGGTCAGTTCTGAGCGCGGTAAGAAAAAGAGAAAGTTTTATTTTTCGGTTTGTGATGAGCTTGGAACAAAGAAAAAATTTTGTTTGCCAAAGTGGAATTGAACCTAGGGATTTCATGCCCCGATGCTCACCACTGATCAAGCCACAGAGACTCTATGGTGAGCAAGACCCATTACAAAGTTCATTTAAGACACATTCTGCATACTGCTAGGATCAGCGAGCTATAGAAGTAAAGCATTGATTGGTCATTTTACAGACATTTTGGTGCAATGCTTTAAATGATGAATTTCTTGTATTTTCCTGCTGAACAATGCTGTGTTCAAGGTAATATGTCAGCTGGGGGTGAATTTTTTTTTTTACTTAGGAATCCTTGCTTTCAGGCATAGATTGATTCTTTCATTGACTGATCAGTTCTTTCTCAAATTATCAATTTCACATTTTCCTTGCTCTAAAATACAGTGATCAAGGTATATGCCAGAGGTGCAAAGCCTTTTTGCTGAGGAATCCTCACTGTTAGGCAATGATTTATCATTTTAAAATGATAATTACAGCCCATGTAGGTGCAATGCTCGAAAAATTTTTTCTTTGCTCTACAAAACTGTGATCAAGGTATATGCCAGGGGTGCAAAGCTTTTTTGTTAAGGAATCCTCACTGTTAGACATTGATTTATCATTTTACAGCATATGTACAGTGTAGGTGCAATGCTTAAAACATGTTTTTTTCTATGCTGTACAATGCTGTGATAAAGGTATATGCCAGAGGTGCTAAGCTATTTTGCTAAAGAATCCTCACTGTTAGGCACTGATTGATAATTTTTACAGCACAGGTTGGTGCAAATTGCCTGAAACATATTTTTCTTTTTGCTCTACAATACTGTGATCAAGGTATTTTACAGCACACGTAGGTGCAATGATTGAAATAGTTTTTTTCTTTTATCTAAAATACTGTCATCAAGGTGTACACCAGAGGTGCTAAGCTTTTTTGCTGAGCAATCCTCACTGTTAGGCATTGATTGATAATTTTTGCAGCACAGGTTGGTGCAAATTGCCTGAAACATATTTTTCTTTTTGCTCTACAATACTGTGATCAAGGTATATGCCAGACATGCAAGGCCATTTTGCCAAGGAATCCTCACTGTTAGGCATTGATTGATTATTTTACAGCACGTGTAGGTGCAATGCTTGAAACATAATATTATTTTTTCTTTGCTCTACAATACTGTGACAAAGGTATCTGCCAGAGGTGCTAAGCTTTTTTGCTAAGGAATCCTCACTTTTAAGCATCAATTGATCATTTTACAGCACATGTAGGTGCAATGCTTGAAATATATTTTTCAAAATGATTAATCATAGATATCAAACTTTGAGGGATTTCTCATTGAAGCAAGTTAAATGTATAAGTGAACGAAATGAGCTATTAGCAACTTTCAGTTGTAGGGGATAGCCACAGAAACAAAGTTGTGTTAGGCCTGGGAAGGTTTGGTGTTTGCAAGTTTACATGTATGTCTTTTCCAGTGCAGTCAAGTACTATGGTGAATCAACTACTAAAGAAACTGTTGCTGAGGAAGCTTGTGTTTTATCACACATTTCTCACAAAGCATTTCCCTTCCTTTGGTGTAGTTTTTAGAGAACTACTTAACTGCTTGTATGAGAGGTTTGTGGAATTAACCCTTTACCTCCAACATCAAATTTGTAATTCTCCTTACTGTCAACCATACAATTCTTAGAATGGTAATTCAGAGAATTTAGTATTTGATCAACTAATTATCCCCAAATTGATTTTTTTCTTTATTCTCATCACCAATCTGGTTGATATTGTATTTGTATTGTAAGGAGAAATTTTGTCTTGGTCACTCATGGGAGTTAAAGGGTTAAGGAAGGGATCAAACATTCATTTACCATTTTTAGAGCTCTTTAGTCAGAGAGTGTATGTGTTAAAAAATCATGGTTAGGCATTTTAATGCAATGTAGTTGGGATTCTTTTATCTTCATGGAGTAAGGATTGTCCACAATGACAAAAAGGAGATAATGTATTGATTTCAGAGGTGAATAGGGGTGATTGGCAGCCAAAATAATAGACTTCAATGAAGCATGTGAAGTTAGGAAAACCAAGGTAGAAGTAATTCCTTCTGGATCAGAAAGAGCTGGACTCAAAACATGACATAAACACATTGATCCTGCTTTGTATGATCTGTACGTCCCTTGGTCAACTTCAGATGTTTATAGCTTTGGTTATATGGCAAGTACAATTGCAAAGACTAAGAAATCAGAACTAATTGATAAATTAAGTCTGACTTGTATGAGCAAATATAAGCAACTAGCATTTGAGACATTGGTGAGGAACCTTCACCCTTTAACTCCCAAGATCTTATTAGAAATTCTCCCTACTGTCTGCCATATAGTTCTAGTGATGTTAGTTTGGAGAATTTGGTATTCAATCAACTAATAATCCTGTAATTAATATTTTTCCATATTCTCATCTCTTGTCTGCTTGATATTGTATTAATATTGTTAGGAGAAATTCTGTCTTGGTCATTCATGGGAGTTAAAGGATTGTTATTGCCAAGTAAGCTGTTTAATTTTTCAGATTTGATGCATACAATATGCAATGTACTTTTGAATATGAGTAGTCACATGTTATGATTTGTATAACAATTACCATTTCAGTGGTTGAATGTACATTGTGCTAAACAATTTGTCAATAAATATGCTATTATTTTATTCAGCTTGTCTTGTTTTTGTTACCTTAGGTGGAAGATTGGATGTATAGATTTCAACTTCCAGCACATGTGAGTATAAAACCATATTATATTTTTAATATTAAGGAAGGATATTTAAAATAGCAAGTAAAACCTTACTCATTTAATTGTTTGGCTTCTCTGGGCTACTGTGTAGCCATTATTAAACTTAAAATAAGTGGGTGTTGTGGATGCATTATTTATAGACTTTTGGGGTTTCCAGAGGTCATTTTAGGTGGGGTGTCCTATTGGAAGTCAACAATTCTCGTCATATGTGTGTTAAAAGTGTTGAATTGGCCATATAATTTTTTATTTGATGTTCATACATTGAATAATCTTTTTGTACCAGAAATTAAAGATCAAATTGTATTGGTTTTAATTACCAACTGAGGATACTACAGCAAAAGGAAAGGGCCCTCAATAAGAAGTGTTTACAATCCTACCAGTAACTGTCTTCTACCGAAAGAGACCAGAGGCTCTTTTAATTTTAGAGCAGATTATTGAAAATAGAAAAAAGAACAAACAAACAAACAAACAAACAAACAGAAATAGCTGTGAAATCAGTTTTTGCATCAAATTAAAACATGCTGTTGACTGCATGTAGCTTCACTTTTAATGCCTAGCTGTGTTTTCACACACTTTCCTTGGCCGCAAGTTTCAAAACAAAAATACCTATTGATCATGAACTTGCCAATGTATACAGTTGTACAAATAATTTTGAATTGTTTGTTTTGGTCATTGATAGCCAAGGGGAGCATATCTTTTTGGAAATAAGGGACTTTTTCCAAATTAGTCTAGTTGATCACTCAGCAACCTTTTAGTTACAACTTTCTTCTTTTGAGACTTTGTTTTGCTCATTTTTATGGGGTTAGGTGACTCATTTTTTTCATTTTTATTATTTTTTCTTTTTACAGAGAACAGCTTCAATTGATGATGAATTTTTGAAGTCCTTTCAGCCTCAAATTGTGGCCATTGGTGAACAATTTGATTTTGATAAAGTAATTATCATCTATGAGGGCATTTTTCTATGCAGCAAACCACAACAAAGCATTGTAAATAGCATTGTGGCTTTGCTGTCATCATTTTATACATTCAATATGTGGTGTATAAAGACAGCAAAGCCATATTGTCTTTCCAAGAGCAGGCCCTAATGGGCATTGGCCAAGGTCATACTTTGCTGAATGTCAGCACTTTCTTTAACCCTTTAACTCCCACGAGTGACCAAGAGAAAACTTCTCCTTACAATCTCAGCACAATTTCAAGCAGAAAAGTGATGAGAATAAAGCAGATTATGATCTAGGAGACTTTAAGTTGATCCAATACTAAATTCTCCCAGATAATAATTATCAAAAGATTGTATGACAGACAGTAAGAGGAATTACTAATACGATCTTGGGAGTGAAAGGGTTCTAGAAATTTCAGAATTAGAATCATTGGTAGAATTTATTTGTAATTTCTGTTTGTATGAAGAAATGTACAATTAACATTGGATATTCTCAATACTGTGGTTTATAGCCCTTTCACAGCTGTTTTATGCGCATGTATTATTTTTAGTTTGCCAATAAAAGGTCACAGCTGGAGAATGCAAATCTTTACATTGTCGATAAACCATTTTTCCTATATATATGACTGTTAATCGCCATTTAAGGGATTTTTATGGTATTGTTTTTGCTGCTAAGCGTTGTTTAATAAGTGCGAATCAAATGGATAATTGGAACCATCTCATAGGATAAATGAAAATTAATTTTAGCTTTAACAAAACTGTTATAGGGCTAAAGTTAGGAGTCATTCAGACTTCGTTTGCATTGCTTTAGTCGCAGGAAGTGCTTTCCTTTTGCCTTAACAGGGGCTAAATGAGTTACCCTTTGAGAGCATTGTTGGCCTAAAATGTACAGATGCGAAATAGCTCAAGTAGGGCAATTTTATATCATAACAAAAACCATTTTAGTTCTGTTCAGAGGACTGTTTAACATTATTAAAGCCCCAAACAGCTCCCATCAAGAGCGTCGTTTCAGACCCTATGATGCCGATTTAGCCATTAAAATTTCGTTTGTTTGACCATACATTGGCCTAAATTGGCCACGAAATAGGGGCCAATTTTCACTCTCTATGGTGCGAATTGGTTCCAGAAGGGCTGATTTGGCCTTACCATTTTGACTCCTTTAAAGGCCAAAACTACCCCTCATTTTTCCTAAACTACCCCTCATTTTCTTAAAACAGCCCCGTTATGAAGTAGTTTCGGCTATCCCATACAGGGCCATTTCTGCCCTTTTTACTAGGGCCAGAACAACTCTTATCCAGAAGGACCAAATGAGCCCCAAAATAGGGCTATTTTACTCACCGAGATGGCCCTATTTTAGAGGCTGAAACAGATCCTTTCGATTTACAGCGTAGAAAATGATCGGTTAAGAGTAAAAGTAAGAGGGTAGTTAGTTCCACTCTGAAAAGAGCAGGAGTTGATTAAAACACACTTGAAATATGTCTGTAAGTATTTTGCTGTATGTCCAGGGATTTTGCTTTTTATAAAATAGTTACTCAGCGACATAAAGTTCTTTCGAGCCTAAAAGCAAGCAGAAAACATAACCTGTATGAAAAAAATAGATGTATAGTAAACCTCAAAACACTACACAGTAAACCTTTATAAGTGTAAGTGAATAAGTGTAAATATTGTAAACTTTGTACACAGTTGAATTTAATGTGTATAGTTTGGTCACCTAGGAAAGTAAAGCGGGATCAAATGTTGGTTGCATGTCAAATATTTCCACCTGTAACTTCCATTAAATAGCCGAGTTTGCCCAAAGAGAGACTGGCAATGTACTTTGGAAATCCTCAGCGGTCCTAAGCCGCGTTGAACAAGCATCTCATTATATATACTTCAGATTTTAAATATTTACTGCAGAACGACATTAATGTACCGATTGATAAATCTCAAGAATCTTACTGAGCCCGTGAAGTCATCAACTTTAGCTTCTTCCAGATACGAATATGCAAGAGCATGCAGAAAGATATGTTAGAAGGACCGTGACATAACTTAGAAAGCTTTTTAGAATGGAAATCTCTTAAAGTATATATATATATATATATATATATATATATATATATATATATATATATATATATCTATATATATATATATATATGTGGACAGGCCATTTTAGCTCCGCTTTAGAACATCATTGTTTGAAAACATTGGTTGTAATTGACCCTTTCCAGAAACTTGAAAGGAAACACTTTGTGGGCTACTGCGTTAAATTAAAGTGTTTTTCATTTTAATAAGAAAGGAGGGAAGGTTGAAACCTTTTTTTGCTACTAAATCAAGAAAAAAAAAATCGGTGCACATCTAGCGTGCATGCATCAGGATTAAAACTTGACGGATGTCTTTTAACCCTTTAAATCCTAAAAGTGATTAACATATAACTTCTCCCCACAATATCGATACATTATCCAGCAAACAGGTAATGAGAATATACTCAAACCTATAAGGTGGAAGTTGTTGTCATGATCAAACACCAGTTATTCGTAACTAGCTTGCAAAGAAATGTGTAGTAGCCAGAGAGAAGTATTTACGATCAGACATTGAGAGTTAAATGGTTCAAAGCCGGCCTTACAATCTCTTCTCGAGAAAGAGAGGAACCTGGGGAACAGTGTGGCTCGTTCAGCTCGCTGAAGCCGCCATCTTAAAGGCTGTGTCCCAGAAATGAAATAATAATCAGGCGACGAAGAGGTATGTTAAACAGTTTTCGTGAGATGTTTTCACATGATGTGGGAATTTTCGTAGTAAATTAAAATATTTACCATAAGTGGTTAGTAATGCTTACTTTGAGACGTGTTTCAGAAAAAACGGAAGCAACATTGCTTTCGTAAGTCCTTACACTATTTCATTTGTTGGACTTTAGCCAATTCTGATTCACCGAGCTTATGAGCCTAAATTTCTCCAACTGGAGAAGTCAATCGAGATATATATTACTCACGATTACCAGGCGAGCGATGAAAACGAACCGTGTGGCCGAGCGACATCTTATTTCGTCATGATGCGACTTTCAATGATCATTTGATGTTTCGACTTGTCGGTTCCCCATGATGTAGGACCCTTCCTCGATTAATTGAAATGTTACCCGAAGCGTTTCTTAATGTTGACTCTAAAGCAGGTTAAAATTGAAACTAGGCAGTATTCGTAACATCAGACTGATTTGATGAACTGTGGGTCATTTTGAATCCGCCGAGCTGAGGGCCTAAATTTCTCCTTCGGGAACAAGCAATAACTGACCGAAATCTTTATCGCAATTACAATTCGCTTTAGTTGGCTAGGTATTAAAACGAGCCAGATGGCGATATTATATTTATTTGATAGTTAACATCCACAGAATTACATGAGTGTCTCGAGGAGCCTCACTATTGCTGAATTATCTGTTTGTTCGTTCGCTTCGAGTGGTCAGAATCCTAGAGTTTTTACGCCGACGTTGTAACGTAAATTTACAATTTAACAAGCAAGCAGGGAACATGAAGTCGCTGTGTAATCACATTTAGAAACGATGCATAACTTACCTTTTGCTTTAAAAGGATTTTCTCTTAAAATGCGGTTGTGTTATTAATTCCGAGCAAGATATTTCTTTATCCGTAGACACGTATTTCCACTTTGGGATAGTTAAGGAATATCTGTCACGAGAAAAGTACCAATTGTGCTTACATCGTTCCAAATTAGACAGAATGAGGAAATCGATGGTTGTTATGAAATGAAAGCTGTATGTATATATATATATATATGGTGGAGAAACTGGATTAGCACCAATCATGTACGTGATGGGAATAAATATACTGAGTTATTTAGTCACCGGGAGGAAAAATAGGTCTTAGTAGTGTTCAGGTTTTGTAATTATTTCACAGCCGAGAGAACGACTCAATGATTCAGGGCATGTATCCCGTTTTTTCTTCCTTCGTTATACCTTCGGAGAGTTACAAAGTAGAGTAAAAATTCATTTCGAAACTGTTTTTTTTTTTGCGTGATATTTTCATGCATATCACATACGGAAATATGTAGTTAGGGGTTTTTCCCGTGAACTTTCGCTTTTTATTGCATCATTTTAGTTCTTAGAAATGCATTATTCCGGGTAAGAAGTTCTTAAAGAAATTCAATCCTTTTCGTATGAAAGTTTTGTCTATCTTTTTCTTTTATTTTATGAAAGCTAACGCTATTTTTTTTCGTCAAGTTATTTTATTCTTAGTGCTTAATGAGCGGAACTGAACCTCGTTGTTACGATGCATTACAAATGTAAGAATTTATAATTTTACCCTTATGTTTACATCAACGGCAAACAGTAAAACACCTACGATTTCACTCACTTTTCCAAAAACCCTACAACAAATGTCTTAAGAAAAATAGCAACAATGATCTTGCACACAACTAGTGAAAATTTAGTCATTTTTAATGATAAACGGCTGAAAAAAAAGGGCAAGAAATCTAACACCGATTATTTTAGTTCGCCATATGGTCATTCATAACCTCTCCAATAACTCAACCGTCGTCAAAATGTCAACATGATAAGGGCATCATGGATTTATTTTGTCGGTCTACACTCTTGAAGCACCAAGTGAGCTTTATTTCTCGATTGAAGAATACACGCGTCAGTGACATCGCTGCAGGGAAATTTAAATTTGATTTTATTTGAATTTGAACTGTGCATTTGACAAGTGACATTCTATTGGCCTCGCTTTTATTTTTCCTTTAGAACTTGAATATCGAGAATTAGCAGGGCTAGTAGATAATCGTGTTTCCTTTCATGTGATCGTATTATACACTGAATGTATACATAGACATATGATTGGGTTTGATATTAAAGTCTGGTTGTATTTTCTGATTCTCGTCATTATCAAGTGGATAAGTACAAATTGAAATTTAGAACACATATTTAGGTAGCAAAGCACAACATGACAATTCCAATGTCCTTGCAATTACAGTGCCATACACAACCGAAAAAAGTTAACAAATCAACTAAAATAATAGCATAAATCAGGCATTATGACAAAATATCACCACCTGTTAACCTCGGAGAGCATACATTAAACGCATATTTTGGTTTGTTTTGTTATTTTCAAAATCATCTCCTATACCTTGACCTCGATTATTCTGGATATCCAATAATTGTTCAGTATATGCTTGCTACTGAGGTATATTCTAAATAATTATAGATATCTAATATCCTGAATTTTTGTTTGCATACTCTTGTATTACTATGCTATTTATTAGTATGACTGGTATGCTAGGGTTAACCATTCCAGGCTGAAATCTAGAAAAACAAACGAGCTTAAAATTGAAACTGACACAGTATGGACAATAAAGACATATGGGCAGTTAAGACATTCGTACGGAAACCGGGATCTAGTTGGAAAAGTTTTACAGTTTTGTGAATTGAGGTAATCTTTTGATTTGATTCGAGTGTGGAATCAGTTCCCTTACCAGCGTCGTGGTGCTTAAAATGTACCAGGGTTGAAATAATAGACGCTAGTTCTTGTTACCTGTGTGTAACAAAGACATAGTCTAACGGTGGTCGAAATTCTTCAATAATTAAAAGTGTCAAGTAACTAAGGATTTGGTGGTCTAGCATAATTACAATGATCATATGCCTGCAACGGCGGTATAGTCTAAATAACTTTATAATAAAGTTCGGATATAACGCGCGCTGTCATTGGTTGAAAGAGCGTGCTCTATGAGAGTATAGAGCATAGAACTGAGCTAAAGCTGTCACGCCATCTGCCAATTGTACTATGTTCGACCTTTTCCGGGACTTCTTTTTAGCTTTTTCCCGATAATTGAAAGTGAAATTTCGGAACTGAAGCGAGCCGGCACATAGCAACAGAAGAATCAAACAAAGGTTTGTAAACATACTAGGCGCCGTAATTTACGTTATTTAAACGTGAGCAGATACGAAAATCCTCAAAGGAAAAACAAAATAAACATTCCGAGTTTTAAAGATTTTCACGCTCAGTTAGATTGCAAGCTTACGTACGGTAATAAAAATCAAACACAGCTAACATTCGTATAGTATATAAAGTTCAGTGTTCAAAAACAAAACAGGACAAAACAGAAATGATGAAAAATATAACCAAACTGGCATAATTGTTAAAATTCATACTAATCATAACGGTGTCTGAGCGAATATGATCATGCTAAGTTCATCGCGGCTCGCTCATCATGGCGATCTCCGGTCATCACAGTAAAGCAAGCCTCAGAAACTACATCGGCCGCCCTTCGAGTGAAAAAAAAAGAGCTTGCTCTGATATCCTTTCCGATACGTTGAGTGGCAATTCACATCGGTCAGTGCAGCCGAGTTTTGCGGCGCTGTCATCACGAGCGATCTTCATGTTCCGGTGAATTCAGCTGTCTTTCATTCAAAAAACACTCGCCTTGAACAGCTTGTTTTCTATCTTGTCATGTGGAAAAAACTCGCGTGTTTTTATGAGCCATAATTCGGTTGAATTTCACTGAACATATCACTTCGAGATTCTATATTAGAGACTTAAAAACTTCAGCCAAAAGTGTTAAATTCGACTTGCCGAACTATTTTGGTTTGTAAACTATCGTAGAATGTGAACTTTGATGGTTTTTGAACTTTGATGGTTTGACACTTTTGACAGCTTTAGTCTTGTACAGCCAATCAGATTATTTGAACCATTCTAACAAGGATTCTGATTGGCTTATTGTAGCGTGCTTTATGAGAATATAGAGCATGCTGACGACATTGTTGTTCGCTTTGGAAATAAAGTTTGTTTTGAAAATTGAAAGTAATGCTTGGGTAATTTAACGGATTCTTTATTATAAAACAAATAGAGAAGCCTTGACTGTGCTCTGTTCTGTTATAAAGCACTTAGAGCACTCAAGAAGTGGAAGAAACACTCGACTACGTCTCGTGTTTCTCCCTACACTTCTTTCGTGCTCTAGCCGCTTCCTGCGTGCTTTATAACAGAACAGAGCACACTCAAGGCTTCTCTATTTGTTAAATAGATACTAATATCTTGTACTTTTGTTTGTGTACTCTTGTATTATTATGCTTTATTTATTCGTATGACTTTAGACTGCTATGGTAAGATTAAACACTCTGAATTGAAAACTATAAAACAAATTTGAACTTAAAAACGAAACCGACTCAACATGGGAAATTTGGATATTCGTAGAGAAACTGGAACCTATTTGGCAAAGTCTGGTAGTTGTGAGACTGGAGGTTATTTTTTGATTCCAGCAATGTGGTAACTACAATTCGGTGCCATTTCAAAAATTTATGGCCAATTTTTTCTATATTTATGGCTAACACAATCATAATGTAACCACTCAAATTTGGCCTGTTTTAGGGCTTGAGATTTAGAGCAGAGAGAAGATGGGGTCGGAAATGTCAACTGATTCACATGATTCTGATGATGGTGAGTGACACAGGTTTTGGCTTAGGGTCTAGTTACAACTTCTAATTATTTTTGTCAATCAGTTTTTTTGTCTTTTTTGTTTTTGGTTTTTTTTTTCTTTGTTTTTTTTTTTTGTAATTTATGGTTCAGAGATTGATTTGAGTGGCTTAGCGGCAAAGGAACTTAACTGCACAAGCCTTAAAGTAAACTGGAAATCTGGATACCATCCAAAAGCACTAAACTGAGTGCAACTTCAAAAAAATTGACTTAAAGGTGTTTATTTACAGTGTATTTATAGTGTATATGGACAATTACTGAATTGAAGTAAATCGATAACAACAGTAGAAATTATTTTGCTTGATATTGTAAGATGAGTTTCTTAAGAACTATCAGCCGAAAAACTTTACTTTATTCTCTTCTCTCTACTTAAAGTACAATACATAGACGGCGCGCCGTCATCTGTGCTTTTCGATCCTCGTTATTATTTTGATTATTAGAATTTATCCCCTTATAGGTAGGCTTTGTTACTGATTGGCTTTTATGCTTTGTGATAGCAGGGATCCATAAAACCGGTTGTTTTAGGATGAGGTCCCTTGTGGATGGCTTTTTTTTTTTTTTAATAATAACAACAATGCAAAGTCTTTATGCATAGCCATATCATGGTTTATATACACTCACCAAGTTTGATTGGATGACTTGACTCTGGTGACTCTGCTGACTATTAATTCCTTTCCTTTTAAATACTGTCTACATCCTTTCAACGAACTCATACGTGACAATTCAGCTTTCTTGCGTAGTAGTGTTCTCATAAAATCAGTAGGGGGCTTGGATGTATTTTTATACTCGACGGTAATTCCTCTTTTTCTTTCTTCCTTTTAGCACGTAAGAAGAAGAAGCAGGAAGGTAATTATCTGTGCTAATAAATTACAGAAATCTTCATTATCGGTTCAAAGTCTTCCAGGTAGCACACGAGAGCCGAGATTGTACACAGTCCATACGGATTAATTTTTTCAGTTTTGTTTTATTTTCACTAATGGAATAAAAGAGGAAAGGTAACCATCCTGGCAATGGATCATAGAAATCCTCATAAGCACACAGCCTTATAAGCTTTGGACTAAAAGAGAAACAAAGTACGGATGGATTTATCGGATTTTTACGGATTTATCTAGAAAGATAACGTAGTTACCGTTTTTCTATGTGTAAAAGTCTTAATGCATAGCTCTATTTTGATTTATGTACGCTCATTAAGTTTGATTGACTAAATTGACTCTGGTGACTCTGCTAACTATTAATTCCATCCCTTTTAAACATAATCTACATCCGTTCAATAATCTTATACGTGACAGTATATACGTTTTCTACGTTTATAGGCTTATTCTCACAAAATCAGCGGGGGCTCGGATGTATTTTCATACCCGAGAGTAATCCCTAATTTTTTTTCTTTTCAGCCCGTAAGAGGCTGGAGGAAGGTAATTATCTTTGCTAATAAATTATAGAAATCTTCACTATCGGCTCAAAGTCTTCCAAGTAGCACCCGGAAGCAGAGATTGTAGAAAGTCTGTATGGATTGTTTTTTCAGTTTTGTGTTATTTTCACCGAGGGAGAAAAAGTGCAGTAATTTTGCCTCTTAATAGCTAATAAACAGATAAAGTGGTAGTAGTAAATTGAAAGATAGATTCGAAACTTTAACATTAAGCTTTAAGAGCCTGTCCACGAGAGCGCCAGGCAGTCGTGCTACATGCCATCTCACCGATTTCAATGAAACTTTGCCAGTTTAAAGGGTCTACCCCAAAACTCAAAAAGACAAACCGGTCTCTGTTTTGTTTTTTTTCCGGGGGGAGATAAACCACCCCCCCCCCCCCCGTTTTTCTCGGTTTTCACCAAGGAAATCGCTTCAAAATAGGTAAAATGTATGAAGCTCTCACTG
Organism: Pocillopora verrucosa; assembly: GCF_036669915.1. Lineage (NCBI taxonomy): Eukaryota > Metazoa > Cnidaria > Anthozoa > Scleractinia > Pocilloporidae > Pocillopora > Pocillopora verrucosa. Next base: position 12,851,950 of record NC_089321.1, on the reverse strand, counting down.
CGATAATATTTAACCAATTACTCTGAGGGTTTGCACACATATTTTTCCATCCTTAGTTAATGTCCGCCGCAAGTATCAGTCAATTTGATTGACGGCTTGTCAATCAACAGAGGCAAAGAAACGACTGTGTTTTTAGACTTTTCGATTCATCCAAATATTTGACAACTTTGAGGTCAAATATCTCCCCTTGCCAGAAAGCTACAACACTAATCTTGATTTCCCTTTATAACCCATCATTTCATCTCTGAAAATCATCGAAAAAATCTATGGGCGCTACCATATTTTTGTCTTGGATGCCTTTTAAAATCTGCGACTGTGACAAGTTTCTCTCAACTACACCTATCACGCAATTCTTGCTTTAGGCGGTCACTTGACCAAATAAACCTACATTTTTTGGCTCTTTATACAAGATGATTGATCAAGAAAGGTGAAAAATGTGAAAAACTTTCGAGATTTTTTGTAGGAATGGAAAATTTTACGTTTAGAGAGATGCATGTGGGCGAAAAATCGATGAGAAAATAGTAGCATTTCTTTCCCTTGTTGTTTATTACTTTGAAGATTTGCTAAAATCAGGAAAATAGGGCTATTGTACAGAACAAAACATTCATTAGTCGATAATTTGATTGTTTATCATCATCATTGCTCATTTTAGGAGCTTTTAAAGTCACATGCTGCGTGTTGGTTGACATCACTACAAGTTCCAGTGTGCTACAACTTCCGCTTTTTACAGACGAGAAATTCTGCGCTCTCGCTTGAGAGCAAATATCAATAGTTCTATCAGACTAAAAACTGTGCTTCTATTCCGAAAATAAAATTAAAGTAGAGTTGTCGTTGTCACTTACCGCCATCGAACATTTCCATGCAGAACTCCGCTAAGCTAACATCTGTTGCGTGACCCGAAGACTCTCTTTAGGAATTATCCAAGCGCGATTTTCATGCTGTCTGCTAGATAACAATTTCAGAATAATCTGCAGAACTCTATGGTTATTTGCCTGCTTCGATCGTAAAATATCTGCATATTTTTTCAAGCATTCTATTACTACATATAAATCTACATCTCTCTAGATCGAGTGTTGCCGGCGTTTAGTTGCGTGACTTGTAAAATTTATTAACAATGAGCCAGCAGTATTTTGACCAGTAGGCTTCCTGCAAATTTCCCTTGATGAAATCCCAAGACATAGTCAGTTGTTTTCGTGAGCAAAGACAATAAATATGAAAGAAAGTGAGATGCAATCGTCGTTATTTTTTTTTAGCTTAATAGCAGCCGTACCCTCTTCTGCAGTCTTCGTCTAAATTTTGCAAGGTCCCTCCTTATCTTCTGCCTTGTTCGGTCAGTTTCGACTTCTGAAGCTAGATCATCGGCATCGGCCTCTTCGTCCTCATTCATATTTACAGAGAGGGACCTCGTCAATAAACCAATTTTTGTTACGGCAGATAACCGGCTGAAGTATCGAGCGATTTGCTGCTCTATCAACCGGTTAGTCTTCGACAACATTTCTGGCTGGTGAAATCATGATTTGGGAAATCACATTAGAGGCGGTTGCCTTGCAAGTTTCCTCCATTGTCCAGCACACGTCTAAGAGATAATTCTTTGCTTTCTAAGAAAAGCTGGCTGTTTTTTTGTGTTTTCCAAAGAGCCTATCCAAAGTCCACTTGGCTAATAAGGGATTGTTCGTCAGAATTTTACCTGAGGTCCGTCCTTGAACGTAGCCATCCTCTATAGAATGTCTATTTCCTCTAGATCTTATCGTAGGCGGATTCTTTTTTGTCAGCTTCACCGTGTTTGTCTTTGTTAGGGTGCTTTTGGATGGCAGTCAATGACTGAGACGTCTCGATACATTCTTCCTTTTAGCAAGAATATCTCGCTTTCTTGTTCTGTCTGATACACCTACACTACATAGGATTAACAATGTCTGTTGCGCTGTTGCGAGAAGGAGGAAAATATTACCGGAAGTGTAAACTCTTAAAGAGTTTCAGAGACGTTTCAGAGATGTCTATCTTCGGCTGTCACAAAAAATTGACCCCCACTTAAATTCACTGGGAAAAAATTACAAACTCCTTGTTGAAAAAATTGGAACTCATTTGACCGATACGCCGGTTGTTTCAATTTTGCTTTTTCCTCGCGCTGTTATGAAACAGTTCAAAAATTGACCAATTAATAAAATATTTTGAAATACCGTTCAGAATTTGCCTTTCCTTTTCTGAGTGCAAATCAAGGGTAGACAAAGTTTTTAAAACATTTAAAAAGAATTTCATGGGGTTCACCTCGATAATTTTCGTCGGCCAGAGTCAAGACACGCCAAGCTTAGCGACATCGCTCTAGAGTAAAATAATTTTCCAAAGAATAAATGTGGCGAACGTGAGGAAACGCACATTTTTTTAAATTATTGTGATCAAAGCCCAATGATGTACCTAAATGGGCAGTTACAGTATCAAACCATTGATTATGACAGGGTAAGCTAAATTTTTCTGTCGAGGTCGACGTGACTTCACATTAAAAGTGTTTTTGACGGAACAAACTAGTGAGCATCACCGCTCTGAGAAAGTAAAAACTTGTATTTATCTCCCACACGTTTCGTCTGACAAGAGTAGACTTCATCAAGGATTTTTTCAAATAGGGTAAATAAGCTTGCTCATGTACAAATAGTAAATAAGTTGTCTCTTTACTATTGAAGCCAGTGGATAGAATTCGCTAGGTGCGCCCACGGTGTGATATATGCGTGATATTTTCCGAACGTTACATGTACGAGTACGTGATCCGTTTGAGGGTCACAGATTTAGTGTAAATATTTGACCCCTCAACATCACGTAATGTCTCTAGTTTACAGAGGATTTAGAACGTTTCATTACATGGATTTGCCTTCTGCGGGTAGGCGTAATTGCCTTTGATTCTCAATTGATGTTGTCGCAAACACAGTTTCTGAGAGTCACGAAACAAAAAAATTATCAGGACCTAGTTTCATGTTCCAATGGAAATAGATAGCAAATAAAAACACATTCTCTTGAGAAATAAATTTATAAATAACAGGGGTTCTCTGAAACAAATAGTGATAGAAAAGGGTTTCAGTTCTGGTCAATATTGACTTTTCATAGCCTACTTCCAGATCTGAGGGAACGCGCTGAGGGAATAAAAAAACATAAATGTGTGATAATGCAAGGCAGAGAATAAAAATACAAATAAAGAAAAAGGAGCAAACATAGGAGCCCGTGTTGCAGCGTGCCGATATCTTTTGAGCCAGACCTACAAACTTAAGCCCGACACCACCCAAAGAAACTTGAGAGAGTGTTGTATTTGAACTGGCACGCACGTGCACGCAGGAAAGGCCATGATAATCGGCGAAAATAATAGCAAATGTAGATGATATTTGCAGTCAAAAAAAGGAAAAATAAGATAACAGAAGGATTAAGAACTTTCTAGAAGTGTCTTCTTGAAAAAAAAAATATAAACAATTTTTGTTTCTCATGAAAGGTCACGCAGTCACGCTACAAATACTATTTCTACGTGAAATTTCTTGATGGTGGAAAGTGGAAAAAACATTTTCCAGTCTTATTTTCTAGAAACATGGCGCAGTTAATGAATTTTATGGGGCTATTGATATTTCCTATCAAATAAGGGGGGCAGAGTTTCCCGTCATCCGCGGTATGGAAAAGCCGAAGTTGTTACACACAGGAACTTGTACGTCAACAAGCACGCGACATGACTTCAAAATCTCCTCTCCTGTTACATTTTCCTTATTATTTGAGCGATAATGATAATAGACGATCAAATTATAGGATAATGAATGTTTTGTTCTGTACAATAGCCCTATTTCCTGATTTTAGCAAATCTTCAAAGTAATAAACAACAAGGAAAAGAAACGCTACGATTTTCTCCTCGATTTTTCGCCCACATGCATCTCTCTAAACGTGAAATTTTCCATTCCTACAAAAAATCTCGAAAGTTTTTCATATTTTTCACCTTTCTTGATCAATCTTCTTGTATAAAGAGCCAAAAAATGTAGGTTTATTTGGTCAAGTGACCGCCTAAAGCAAGAATTGCGTGACAGGTGTAGTTGAGAGAAACTTGTCACAGTCGCAGATTTTAAAAGGCATCCAAGACAAAAATACGGTAGCGCCCAAAGATTTTTTTGATGATTTTCAGAGATGAAATGATGGGTTATAAAGGGAAATCAAGATTAGTGTTGTAGCTTTCTGGCAAGGGGAGATATTTGACCTCAAAGTTGTCAAATATTTGGATGAATCGAAAAGTCTAAAAACACAGTCGTTTCTTTACCTCTGTTGATTGTCAAGCCGTCAATCAAATTGACTGATACTTGCGGCGGACATTAACTAAGGATGGAAAAATATGTGTGCAAACCCTCAGAGTAATTGGTTAAATATTATCGCAGTGAGAGCTTCATACATTTTACCTATTTTGAAGCGATTTCCTTGGTGAAAACCAAGAAAAACCGGGGGGGTGGTCTATCTCCCCCCGGTAAAAACCAAAACAGAAACCGGTTTTTTTTTTTTGAGTTTTGGGGTAGACCCTTTAAACTGGCGAAGTTTCATTGAAATCGGTAAGATGGCATGTAGCACGACTGCCCGGTGCTCTCGTGGACAGGCTCTTAAAGGGCATGTAAACCCAAAAATACATGTTTTTCTTATACTATGTAAAAAGTGGCGTAGAAAACGAATTTGAAATTAGTTTTGTCCAATTCGACTTATTTTAGGAGAAAATCGGCATTTTCAACTGAAATTCCATTTCCGGTAAAAACAATAGCGAGAAGTCGTGACGTAAGCGGTGGAACCAAAATATTGCGCAACACATATTCCCCAGTAGAACTGGTGTGGGAGTTCGTGTAAGTGGCGGCAGTTCGGAAGATGTTTTTTCAGAAGATAGCGACTCGAATGCCTTAAGCTTAGAACATGACAGCGCTGGGGATAATCCAGAATCTTCAGGAGAGTCTGGGCCACGTCCTTAACAATATGAGCCGCGTAGAGTTCACCGAAGCGATCCGCACGAAGACAGTACAGAACATGTCGACAGCGATGCGACCGTCTCGGAAACTCAGACTGGTATTTAATTTACTTTGTGATTTATTTGTATTTAACATGAAAATGCAATAAAGAGAGGGTACAATCTAAAGGAATGCAACAGAATTTTTTTACCTTGAGCTTCTGAAAGTGTTTTATATAAAATTATCAAAGGTGCGAGTGTGGAACTTGTCAACCAATACCGACAACTCATGAAAGTGTTTGTTGTACGGAAATCGGGCAATTATGGCAAAATGGCCTGAAACCCAGATAAGTTGTATCACTGAGCATCCAGGTTTTCAGTCAATTTGCCTCGATTTCTGGGTGCTGGAGACGGCCAAGTACGCGTGCAGGCAGCAGCAAAGCACAGATAATCACACCGGAAACGACTAAGCTAAATATTTTCTGTTTCATCTGTTTTGTTACATTTTGAGATCGATTTACTTGAGTTGTTTCTGCCATTGATTTAATAAAACAGTACTAGAGCTAGTTGTTTTTCGCTTCTTTCCTGGCAGGAAATTTCGCTAAATTACCTACAGATAGCTTGTTCGTTGGTGTTGGGGATATCTCGGCAAACACTTTAGGGTCGCTGTGCTATCTTGTGCGGTAAACAATATCCTTCATCTCAGAAGCATTTCCATCGATAAACAAGTTGTATCATGTACATTTCCTTGTGTGGCCTTCATAATTATCCAACCCTGTTTGTGTTTGCTTCGATTTGAAATATTGAAGAGATAGTTTTGCAAGCTGAAATCAGGATCTTTTAAGTTGTACTCAAAATGATGAATATTGTCCTACTGACCTTTGAATGTATTTTCACTGCTGTGAAAACCGTCACACAAATTCTTCTGCTGTTTCTCTGCAGGGTTTCTCAAAGGAAGTACCAAGCGGGGCTGGCTTGGATTTTCTTATAGAACATAAGGGTTGATTATGGGATCCTGTATAGAATATTTTGTACTTTCTCTGTTGACCTCTAACTTTTGAAGAACTCAACTTCTTTCTCAGTTCGGTCGGCCACTTCCGAATCCTCGTCGTCTGCCGACTGTATGGGTCGTTTTTATACTTCCGAACAATTTGCTTCTGGTGAGGCCTGAATCGTCGGTACAGCACCAGGAAGAAAAATGACTGCTACAAACAACAGAACGTTCGAACGGCTCGACGAAATCGACTATTTTCACTTGAACAAATTTCACAAACTGTCGCTTCAAATTTGCGTCATTTGGAAATATTTGCATCGTATGCCCAGTTTTGTTTGAATTAGTACAAAACTGGACGACACAACGCTTCACCATTACGAAAAAATCGAATATATTGAAGCAAACTGTAAGTGAAAAAATCATGACGAGACCAGCAAACAACGGCTGTAGAAAAGACTCCTTCGTGCCTCACGCGATTATAAAACGAGACTTTGGAGGGTCCACCCGTGACGTCACAGGAAAGATGGCGCCATTCAAGATGGCGAATGCTTCGAATTTGGAAGAGCTTTTACAAAAAGAAAATGAACTTTTGAGAATAAACGAATGGTACCTTTGGTGTACTTGATATATTTACTAAACATCTATGTGAAAAGAAAATGAACGTTTTTTGGGTTTACATGCCCTTTAAGCCGAATGCAGTACGATAAAATTCCTATTCTTTTGAAATGCCGTATTTTATCAGCTCCCTTAGGAACTAAAGGGCTTTAACAACTATTTGATTTGTAATATTAACTTTTTTTAACGTGCAATACATGTAACGAAAATAAACTGCTGCGCTCAGTGACCTAGGTCCCTCAGGCTTATGAAAACGCGAGATTGATATGGTACAAGTTACTCAACCCACTCCCCCCCCCCCTCCCCCACCTCTTTTAAGTGCTTATCCTTTTATGGATAGCCTCCATCCTTTTATGAGTATCTTTCCAATTTGTGATATGCGCTCAGGAATATGGAATCGTCGAGGTGAATATGTTGAATTTGTAAACTTGTGTTTATTTTCGGCTTACCTAGGGACTAGATCTCTAAAAACTTTTTCATCGTTAGTTATTTGATATTGAAGTATTTAAACTTTGGTTTTAAAGTGTAGTTTACCTGAAGTTACAAGTGATCAGTAGTTTTACCTTTAAATGTTACTGACTTGAAATAAGCTCAGTGACTTAATTCTCCCAGGCCTTCTAAAAGATGAGCAGTGAAAGTGACTTACCCTATCCCTCTCTGTCTTTGTAAGCATGGCTTCCTTGTGATTCGTACAATAACTTGGCTTTACAGACTCTGCCGACTTTATTAGTTCCTCTCCTTTACACCTTGCCGGTGTGTATCTCTTCCAAGCGATAATTCAGCTCTTTTATTCGGGAGTGTTCTCATAAACTCTGCATGGGCCTGGATGAATTTTCATGTGGTTTTTTTGTCATTCTGTTTTCTTTTCAAACATGTCAGATTTTAAGAAGATATAGCAGGTAATTACCTGTGCTAATAAATCATAGAAATCTTCATTGACACAAACTCTTCCAGGTAGCAAACTAAAGCCGACATTGTATACAATCGATATGGATATTTTCCAAATTGGATACCAACAACTCCAATTTTTTTGTAAAATAATATATTTAATAAAAGTGAGAAGGGTAAAGCGTAGCTTGTAAGAGGTGTGAAAAGGACCATGTAAACTAACCTGCCCATAGGCATTTGTTTGATTGATTATTTTTTTTATGAGTGTATACGCGGTTTTTACCTAATTCGATATGCAAATATATTTATGTTAAAGGGGGCTAACGTTCGAGTTATTAGCCTTTGAAACTCTTTACGGTGGCCAATTCGAAATGTCAACTTAGTTTATTAAAAGGAAAACATATTTCTTTTATTTCCTCCACCGACCCAGCACCACAATAGTTTTTGCTATTGCTAAAAAATTATAGAAATCTTCATTATCGGCTCAAAGTCTTCCAAGCAGCACACGGAAGCAGAGATTGTAAAAAGTCTGTATGGATTATTTTTCCAGTTTTGTTTTATTTTCACCGAGGGAGAAAAAGAGGGAAGTAAACCATCTGTGGCAATGGATTATAGAAATCTTCATAAGCACACAGCCTTAGAGGCTGTGCACTAAACGAGAAACAAAAGTACGGATGGATTTATCCAGTAAGATAACGTAGTTACCGTTTTTTCTAATTGTTAAAGTCTTTGTGCATAGCTCTATTATGGTTTATGTACTCTTTTAAACATGATATAAATCCGTTTTCAATGCTCATACGTGACAAAATACACGTTTTATACGCTTATAAGCTTATACGTCTCAAAAAATCAGCGGGGGCTTGGATCCATCCTTTTATGAGTATATTTCCTATTTGTGATATGCGCTAAGGAATTTGGAATCGACGAGGTGACTATGTTGACTTTGTAAACTTGTGTTTATTTTCGGCTTACCTAGGGATTAGATCTCTAAAAACTTTTTCATCGTTAGTTATTTTTGATTTTGAACCATTTGAACTTTAGTTCTGAAGTGTGGTCTAGGTGAAATTACAAGTGATCAGTAGTTTTACATTTAAATGTTACTGAATTAAAATACGCTTAGCCCAATAAGTCCCCTAGGCTGTTTAAAAAGTGAGAGGTGAAGTGACTCACCCTACCCCACTCTGTGTTTGCATGCATGGCCTCCTTGTGATTCATACAATAACTTGGCTTTGCAGACTCTGCCGAATTTATTAGATCCTTCCTTTTACACCTTGCCGGTCTGCATCTCTTCTAAGCGACAATTTAGCTCTCTTATCTAGGAGCATTCTAGTAAACTCAGGAAGGCCTGGATGAACTTCTATGTTGTAATTTCTCATTTTGTTTTCTTTTCAAACATGTCTGATTTTAAGACGATATCAAAGGGAATTACCTTTGCCAATAAATCATAGAAATATTCATTGACATTGTGAGTTTGTTTGAAAGCTTCTAAAAAGTCACAGAAATATCCAGAATGATGGTAACCATCTAAAATCGCATAATACTAAACACTTTTAGCACGTAGGCTACAAAAACAATTTAAGGTAATATGTACGTATCAAATTTCCAAGTGCATTTGTTCACAAACTTTCTCAAATTTTGATGCTACAATCCAAACCTTTGCTCTCCTGGCCAAGGGAGATTCTATTTTTTCCCTTCGTACATCACTTTTTGACTCACAGTTGCTTAATGTTTACGGAGTTTTCTTCTGCTAGCAATTGGAAACAAACCTCTCAGTGTCCTGCCTCGAAGCGCAGAACACATTTTTTGTGATCTAAGGTTTTTTTTTCTTTTGTAAGTGTACGGATGGTTTTATCTAGAAAGATAACGTAGTTACCGTTTTACTCTTTATAAAAGTCTTTATGCAAAGCCCTATGATGGTTTATGTACGCTTACCAAGTTTGATTGGATAACTTGACTCTGCTGACTATTAATTCCTTCCCTTTTAAACATGTTCCACATGCTCTCAATGAACTTATACGTGACAACTCAGCGCTATTGTGTAGTAGTGTTCTCATAAAATCAGCTTAAGCTCGGATGTATTTCTATAACCGATGGTAATTCCTTATTGTTTTTTTCTTCTTTCAGACTTTAAGAAGAAGGACGAAGGTAATTATCTGTGCTAATAAATTATAGAAATCTTCATTATCGGCTCAAAGTCTTCCAAGTAGCACACGGAAACAGAGATTGTAAAAAGTCTGTATGGATTATTTTTCCAGTTTTGTTTTATTTTCACCGAGGGAGAAAAAGAGGAAAGTAAACCGTCTGTTGCAATGGACTATAGAAATCTTCATAATCACACAGCCTTACAAGCTGTGCACTAAACGAGAAACAAAAGTACGGATGGTTTTATCTAGAAAGATAACGTAGTTACCGTTTTACTCTTTATAAAAGTCTGTATGCAAAGCCCTATGATGGTTTATGTACGCTCACCAAGTTTGATTGGATAACTTGACTCTGCCGATTATTAATTCCTTCCCTTTTAAACATATTCCATATGCTCTCAATGAACTTATACGTGACAACTCAGCGCTATTGTGTAGTAGTGTTCTCATAAAATCAGCTTAAGCTCGGATGTATTTCTATAACAGATGGTAATTCCTTCTTGTTTTTTTCTTCTTTCAGACTCTAAGAAGGAGGAAGAAGGTAATTATCTGTGCTAATAAATTATAGAAATCTTCATTATGGGCTCAAAGTCTTCCAAGTAGCACACGGAAGCAGAGATTGTAAAAAGTCTGTATGGATTATTTTTCCAGTTTTGTTTTATTTTCACCGAGGCAGAAAAAGAGGAAAGTAAACCGTCTGTGGCAATGGATTATAGAATCTTCATAATCACACAGCCTTACAAGCTGTGCACTAAACGAGAAACAAAAGTACGGATGGATTTATCCAGAAAGATAACGTAGTTACCGTTTTTTCTATTTGTCAAAGTCTTAATGCATAGCTCTATTATGGTTTATGTACGCTGACCAAGTTTGATTGGATAACTTGACTCTGGTGACTCTGCTGACTATTAATTCGTTGCCTTTTAAACATGATGTAAATCCGTTTTCAATGCTTATACGTGACAATATACACGTTTTATACGCATATAAGCTTAAATGTCTCACAAAATCAGCGGGGGCTGGGATGTATTTTCATACCCGATGGTAATTGCTATTTTTTTTTCTTTTCAGCTCGTAGGAAGAGGATGGAAGGTAATTATCTATGCTAATGAATTATAGAATTCTTCATTATTAGCACATTTAAATTGGAGTAAATCGATTAAAAAACTAACAACAACAAAGCAAAACAAAGAAACAAAACAAGAAAGCAAACAAACAAAAGACGGCTTTTTTTCTTGTCTTGAAAATTGGAAATCGCTTCTCAGGCTCGTGAGAGGTTTGCACCATGCATGCGTACGCAATTATTCCCACAAGTAGAAGTATTTTGCTGTTCGTGCAGGATTTTTGCTTCTTAGCAGCTAATAAACGAATTGAGTAGCAATAAATTGAAAGGTAAATTCGAAGCTTTAACGATAAGCTTTAAGCCGAATGCAGTACGATAAAATTCCTATTCAGTTGAAATGCCGTATTCTATCAGCTTACTTTGGAGCTAAAGGTCTTTCACAACTATTCGATTTGTAATATTTCCTTTTTAGACAATTCTAGCTTTTTTAACGTACATTACATGTAACGGAAATAAAGTGCTACGCTTAGTAACTTAGGTCCCTCAGGCTTATGAAAACGGGAGATTGATACGGTACAAGTTACTCAACCCACTTCCCCCCCCCCCCCCCCACCACCTCTTTTAAATGCTTATTGCTTATCCTTTCTGGATAGCCTCCATCCTTTTATAAGTACCTTTCCTGTTTGTGATATGCGCTCACGAATTTGGAATCGACGAGTTGACTACGCTGGCTTTGTAAACTTGTGTTTATTTTCGGTTTACTTAGGAACTAGGTCTCTAAAAACTTTTTGATCGTTAGTTATTTGATATTGAAGTATTTAAACTTTAGTTTTAAAGTGTAGTTTACCTGAACTTACAAGTGATCAGTAGTTTTACCTTTAAATGTTACTGATTTGAAATAAGCTCAGTGACTTAATTCTCCCAGGCCTTCTAAAAGATGAGTAGTGAAAGTGACTTACCCTATCCCTCTCTGTCTTTGTAAGCATGGCTTCCTTGTGATTCGTACAATAACTTGGCTTTACAGACTCTGTCGACGTTATTAGTTCCTTTCCTTTACACCTTGCCGGTGTGTATCTCGAGCTAAAGGTCTTTAACAACTATTCGATTTGTAATATTCCCTTTGTAGACAATTCTAACTTTTTTTTAACGTGCATTACATGTAACGGAAATAAAATGCTGCGATCAGTGACTTAAGTCCCTCAGGGTTATGAAAACGGGATATTGATATGGTACAAGTTACTCAAACCACTTCCCCCCCCCCTCCCCCACTTCTTTTAAGTGCTTATCCTTTTATGGATAGCCTCCATCCTTTTATGAGTATCTTTCCTATTTGTGATATGTGTTCAAGAATTTGAAATCGACGAAGTGACTATGTTGAATTTGAAAACTTGTGTTTATTTTCGGTTTACTTAGGAACTAGATCTCTAAAAACTTTTCGATCGTTAGTTATTTTGATTTTGAACTATTTAAACTTTAGTTTTTGAAGTGTAGTTTACGTGAAGTTACAAGTGATTAGTAGTTTTACCTTCACATGTTACTAACTTGAAATACGCTCAGTGACTTAAGTCTCCCAGGCCTTTTAAAAAGTGAGCAGTGAAAGTGACTCACCCTATCCCTCTCTGTCTTTGCATGCATGGTGTCCTAGAGATTCGTACAATAACTTGGCTTTACAGACTCTACCGACTTTATTAGTTCCTTTCCTTTACACCATGCCGGTCTGTATCTCTTCTAAGCGATAATTTAGCTCTCTTATCTGGGAGTGTTCTCTCACGGGCCTGAAAGAACTTTCATGTCGCAATTTCTCGTTTTGTTTTCTTTTCAAAAATAACTGATTTTAAGATGATATGAAAGGGAATTACCTGTGCTAATAAATCATAGAAATCTTCATTGACACAAATTCTTCCAAGTAACAAGCCGGCATTGTTTATAATCGATATGGATCCAAGTTGGATACCAACAACTCCAATTTTTTTGTAAAATAATATATTTATTAAGTGAAAAGGGTAAAGCGTAGCTTATAAGAGGTGTAAAACGACTATGAAAACTAACTTGCCCATAGCCGTTTGTTTGATTGATTTTTTTTTTTTATGGGTGTATGCGCGGCTTTTACCTAATTTGATGTGCAAATATATTATGTTTCCTTTGAGGGTTTACCAGAAACGTCTGAGGAGGGGCTAACGCTCGAGTTATCGGCCTTTGAAACTCTTTACTGTGGCCAATTCGAAACATCAACTTAGTTGATTTAAAGGAAAACTTACTTCTTTTATATCCTCTACCGACCCTGCACCACAATAATTTTTGGAAACTTGCCCCCCTTTACTTTAATGCTTAGTTCAGTTAGTAAATGTATCCTCTAAGTATTACAGTGCTTTCAATAAGATTTAAATTACGTAGTTACCTCAATAAAGTACCCGCCGGAGGATGATGCGAAAAATGATTTCCTTCTGGTTGGCCCATTAGTCCCAATTAGAACAAACTGACTTCAAACGAAGTTTTCGGTGTTAAACTTCAGCAAACAATCATTAAATTTTAGTCCCCTTTGTAAGAATTGTTTATCTGATCGTTTTATTTCTGATCAAAATCTTACACTGGCTGACATGAAAACCTGCTGCCTGAGCTTCACAAAAAGGTCCTCTGAAAGGACACAGAGTTACTGGTTACCGAAATTGAAGTCAGTATGTTTTCGGAAACGCAGACTCTTTTTTCCGCTTTCTGCTGGAAATGAGTGAAAGTAGTCCAAAAAGACTCTTTAAGATCGCGAGGTGTTTTAGGTCTCACCTTGTGAGTTTGTTTGAAAGCTTCTAAAAAGTCACAGAAATATCAAGAATGATGGTAACCATCCAAAATCGCATATTGCTAAACACTTTTAGCACGCAGGCTCCAAAAACAATTTAAGGTAATATCATATGCGTATCAAATTTCCAAGTGCATTTGTTCACAAACGTTCTCAAATTTTGATGCTACGAACCAAATCTTTGCTCTCCTGACCAAGGAAGATTCTATTTTTTCCCTTCGTACATCACTTTGTGACTCACAGTTGCTTAATGTTTACGGAGTTTTCTTCTGCTAGCAACTGGAAACAAACCTCTCAGTCTCTTGCCTCGAGGCGCAGAACACATTTTTTGTGATCCAAGTTTTTTCCCTTTTTTTTCACAAGGTGAAATTAGAGGTATTTTTCAATTTTGTTTAATTTTCACAGCCTTACAAGCTGTTCACTAAACGAAAAACAAAAGTAGGGACGGTTTTATCTAGAAAGATAATGTAGTTACTGTTTGTCTTGTAAAAGTCTTTATGCATAGCCCTATTATGGCTTATGTACGTATATACGCTCACCAAGTTTGATTTGATAAACTGACTCTTGTGATTCTGCTGACTATCAATTCCTCCTCGTTTAAACTTTTAAACATGGTCTACATCCATTTAATAAGCTTATAGGTGATTCAGCGCTCATTTGTCGTAGGGTTCTCGTAAAATCAGCGGCTGCTCGGATATATTTTTATACCCAGTCGTAATTCCTCATCTGTTTTCCTTTTCAAAGTGGTTAAGGGAGCAGGAAGGTAATTATCTGTGCTAATAACTTGTAGAAATCTTCATTACCGGCACAAAGTCTTCCAGGTAGCACACGAAAGCCGAGATTTTACACAGTCCATATGGATTATTTTTTCAGTTTTGTTTTATTTTCACTGATGGAGTGAAAGAGGGAAAGTAACCATCCTGGCAATGGATCATAGAAATCTTTATTATCACACAGCCTTACAAGTTGAATTGTGCACTAAACGAGAAACAAAAGTAGGGATGGTTTTATCTGGGAAGTAGTTAACGTCGCTCTATTTGTACAATGACCTCCCCATTTGTGTACGTTTGTCTCCGGCATGTGGCATAACAGCTTTTCTCATGTTCTCCCAACATCTCCCACGTGGTTTATTGCGGCGGTAAACAGTGACTTTTATGCGTGACCAGTTATACGCTTCACCTTTCCGTTACTTCCAATTGGCATAAAAGTTAAATATTGACAGTTATCACAGATTAAGAGTTATCGCGGTTTCTTTCATGCCATGGTTCTTCCTCAGAGCTAGCTGTTTTAAAAGGGAAATGAAATTTCGCATAAGAATGTTGTTATATCGTTTTGATTGTGGAAGTTTTCGGCAGGACCATGGTAAATGAAAATTTACAATATATATTTTCCTGTATAACGTACGTATATTGTACTAAGAACTTAAAAATGTAAGAGTTGCCTTTTACCTGACTAGAAAAAATGCAGTTATTCCGAAATTAGGGCATAAATTAGGCGCTGTGTAATATCTCAGCGCCTGCAAAAGAGGCGCGTTTAGCTGGGTTAACTCGCGCCGGGGTAACTCTAAACGTTTTAAATCGTGTGTATGGGTGTTTTTTCCAATTTTTACTGAAACAACTCAATACCAACAATGGAAATTATTTTGTTCAAGATTATCTTCAACAAAATAATGATGGGTTTTTTGAGAACGAGAACTACAAGTGTCTAACAATTATAATTTTCTTTCCATTTTAGAGTTTTGGAATTTATCTCCAGTTATCTATTACCGTTTAAATAATTTTAATCTTAAAGTTTTTCACTATTCAAACTGTGCATTACACGGTGGATATGTCTGTTTGCTTTAGGCAGAGCAAATATACTAGATCAGTAGGATATTCACTTTCATTTTCTTGATTGTCTTTTAACAAATTTTATTTAATTTTACTTATTTAAGCATCTTAGTGTAATTTTATCAGACAGCGACAGATTGACAACAACAACAAAACAGGGTGGAAATAACGAGTGTATGCGCGGTTTTTACGAATGGTTGTATGCGCCATTTTTCCTAATTAAATGTGCAATTTTTCTTATGTTTGAGGGTTTACCGGAAACGTCTGAGGAGGGCCTAACGCTCGAGTTGTCGGTCTTTGAATCTCTTTACGGTGGCCAATTCGAATTATCAATTATCGAATTATTTGTTATACTGAAGAACCATAGTAGTTTTCAGAAATTTGCTCCTCTTTACTTTGACGTTTGGTTCAGTTAATAAATATTGCCTATAGGTAACAGTGCTTTCAATAAGATTTGAGGTGCGTGGCTGCCTCGCTAAAGCACCCGACGGAGAATAACATGAAAAACAGTTTCCCTCTCGTTGGCCCATAAGCTCCACAAGTTTTATTTAATGGGAAAACCACAGGATTATCCTATTATTCTCGTCTACAGAAGTGTGCATTATTACTGATGCATTCTAAAAAGTCACTTGCTCATGTTTTGGCTAACCAGTAACCATAAGAACACGTTCTTCTTCGCTTTCTACGGTAACTGCAGGTTTTTTTGTTTTATACATCAACAGTACGTTAGACCCCAAAGTGTCCAATGGCTGTCTTTGTTTCTGTTTTTGTAGTCCTCGGTCAGGCGTTTCATATAAACTTAACATCTGTGCAAAAAAATTCCGAATTTGATTTACGTGACGTCTTATGACGCGATATTTTAACAGTTTTGAGTTTCAAGTTTGTTTTCTCACTAGAAGTCGAGAAGAACTGCTGGTGTTTTACGTGTCCAAAATTATTTGATGTCTGAGGCAAGCACAAAATTACCAGTGAAAATTATTTTAAGTAATCGACAATGTGTACTCCTTCTTCACGCATGATGAATTTACGTAAAACATTCAAAACGTGCAGAACATGCAGAAACAGGAAAATTCCGGAGAAAGAACAAATCTAACAATCATAGACCACGGAATTTGAAAAATAAAGGTGACTACTCCAATATTGAATTGACGATAATTTTCTGTGTTGTTGATTTCTCATTCGACTTGGACGTATCAAAGTCCGGTGATGTATACCCAGCGATTCACAAATTCGGGTGCCGGGTCTTACTGCAGTAGTTAAACAGCCAATCAACGAATGCAGTAGCAGTAGATTGAAAGATTAATTGGAAACTTTCAAGAAGAGAACTTACCCAAGTGCTATGAGAAAAAAAATTCTAATTCAATTGAAATCCAGGAAATGAGTATACTTTCCGCTTCCTGTAGTTTTTTCAGTTCTAAGAGATGCATTATTCCGGGTAAGCAGTTCTTGAAGAAATTTCATTTCATATGAAAGTTATTTCCGGTCTTTTTATTTTCTTTTTTTTATGAAAGCTAATGATATTTTTTCGTCAAATTTTATTTTTCTTAGTGCGCAATTACCGGAACTGATCCTCGTTACGTTGCATCACACTGAATGCAGGAGTTTGTAGTTTAACCCTGGTGTTTACATCAACAGGAAACGGCAAAACACTTCCGATTTCACTCACCTACCCAAAAGACCAACTAAAGACGTCTTCAGAAGAGTGATCAATGTCCTTACACACGATTAGTGATAATTTTGTCATTTTAAAACATAAACGGCTAAAAGGAATTGCGAGAAGTCTGACACTGGTCATATTCATTTGCCATATGGTCATACGTAACTTTTCCAAAGCGCAACAGTCGTCAAAATATAAAAATGATAAGACCATTGGATTATTTTGTTGATCTATACTCTTAAAGCACCTAGTAAGCTTTACTTCTCGATTGAAGGTTGAACGCTCTAGTGATAGCGCCGCAAGGAAAATTTAAATTTGATATGTTTGGACTAGAAGGCATCATCCCCCACCCACTAGGGGTGAGAAAAGAACACGAAAGGCATCGGTCATTCGGGTGATAAAACCACTTTTATGTCGCAGCTACAACGTGATTTCATTATATGCTATCTAACTGAAATTTGTCATGTAACTTGGTTGCAAGCCCTCTCTGCTGTGAATTACACCACATGCGAGTCCCTCTTTATTTGCGCAGTCAGTTGGCCGTTCCAGATAAAACCGGTGGCGTCTCGTGAACCCTAGAAAGCGACGTAAACTTTCTGGAGTTCGTGCATCGCTGGGAGACATCTGTTTTTTCTTCTCACAGATTTCTATTGACCTTTTTAATATTGACTCTCATTGGATCGCTTTCTGGTTAAACTTTTTGGAACACGGCAAATAAACGCATGGACTAGAAGTGTAATAAACGGGAAATTACAACACCTGTTGAAGAGCATGGGGCGGAAGGTAGCTAGGAAAAGAAAAATTCAGTGAACTTAAAAGACTTTGTGTTTTTACTTTCTAACTCGCGGAATTGGTCTCCAACAACTTGAAGTAACTAGGGATTTGGTAGGCCAACATGATTACATTGATTATATGCCTGCAACGAAGGTTTAGTCTAAATAACTATAGATATCTAATTGATTCAGATGATTGAGATTAACACAGGTTTTCGAGCAAGTAAGAGCTTTTGGCGAAAGGTCTGGTAACAACTTTAAATTATTTTGGTCAGGTAGATTTTTTTTAAAGTTTATGGTTTAGAGACTGATTTGAGTGGTTTAGCGGCAAAGAAACTCGTGCACTAGCCGTAAAGTAAACTGGAAATCTGAATACCATCAAAGAGCACGAAGCTGAGTGGAACTTTAAAACAACTGAAAATCATAATAACTTGGTGTTTATTTACAGTTTTTATGGTTTTATTATTTATTCACTTAATATAGCACCTTGTAACATAAAAATGATCAAAAGCGCTTTACATGAATTTAAAAATATATATAAAAATACAGTAACAATGATGAATTGTAAGAAATATTTATAAACCTTATGCTAAATAGTTATACATAATTGACCATCCCCAAGAAAAGTTATTTGTCGTAAGCTAAATTAATAGATGGGTCTTAAGTTTTTCCTTAAAAATGCTGAGTAATGTTATTTCCCGAATATTTGCTGGAAGGCTGAGTTCCACAGTGTGGGGGCAGAAGCATAAAATGAACGAGCTCCTAATGTAGACAACATGCGCCCCCTGGGACGGTCCAAAATTAATGAAGAATTCGATCTATGGAAATAAACAGAACACGACTTAATAGACATTAAGTTACTAATGTAGTTAGGTGAAATCATTAAGAAATCTTTGCTTCAAATAATTACGATTCGCTCCTTTAGCGCCAAGGGTTTAAAAAAAACCGTACTGTAGCTTGGTATACTGAATTCTAAGTGGGAAGCTATAAATTGAATCCCAGTGACTGAGAGAGAAATCTTGCCACATTACTCATGCCAGAATGGACTGGTGTAAATTGAATTTCGCAAATGACTAAGCTATTCCATCTCAACTGATCCGTTTAAAGCGTTACCTTCTCTAACGGTTTCTAGGGCTAGGTATTTCGAACGTCTTGGCGCTTTATTTTCACGTTGTATATATATGTTTTTACTACGAATGCTTTGTTTTCCTGAGGTAAATAAATCTGATGATGGACATGTCAGATCTCACAACCTTACGTTGAATCGTGTATTAAATATGATTGGTTAACGGCAACTCTTCATTGCTTGAGAGAGACAACAGCGGCAAAAATCGTTTATCTTTTTTCTTCGCTTTTTTTTCTTTTTTTCACACATAAAATTTCATATTATCTGTTCAAATTAAGGGGGGGGAGGGTGGGCAATGGCGGTTGACTTCTCAGAGTTAGAAGTAACACAAAGATAATAGGTTGCGGTTGTTAATGAGAATTATTTTCACTATTTTCACTTTTTTTCACACCTAGGTTTCGAGAACATAGATTTATTTCACGTGTCTTCCAAATTTTATTTGCTCGAGCCTTTCATCTCCAGTGTGTAGCAGCTCAAGGAACAATATGATGCCGCCACCTTTTTTTTTTTATTTTTCTTTACCTTGTATCTTTTTCACTTGGTAAAATGAACTTCAAGTGAGACTGCCTCTAATTGAAAAGCTGCTCTTGTAAAAAACACAGAAACATATTTCATCACACTGACTAGCAGATCTGTTCATGTTTCAGCAGTTTATGAAACAAAACAAAGCAAACACTAAATGCAAGCATGATTTTTATTTAGCTTTTGCGTTTATTGCTAATAAATTAGACCCTTTCGAGAAGCCATTCTATAAACTCGGGCTTCGTGTTTCATCAGGGTTTCTAAAAACTCGAATACAATAAAAGCACTCGGCCCGCCGCCTCGTTCTTTCATCAGTTTGCTCATGTTTAGAGACCCTGGTGAAACAGTCGCCATCGTGTATGAAGCATAATTTTTTCTTTAGAAAGGATGTTGATGAAAGCAATCAGTCATCATATCAGTCCTCCGGGTATCCGGGTATCCGGGTATCCGGATATTCGGGTATCCGGGTATATTCTCATCAAAATCAAAAGGGAACTGAGATTATTTAAATTTTACTTCGTAGTACTTTTCAGTTTGCTTACCTTCCTCCGTCTGAAAAAGTGAATGCAGTTGGCTGTGTTACTAAATCTCTGTAGTTCTCAATTTAATTCCGCATAGTCTTACAAGTTGCGCACTGTACACGAAGTATAAAAGGGAGAAAACAAACAAAAATACATAAAGAAGTATCAAATACCAATCTGTTAACAACAATTTGTTTGTTTTGTTTTTTCTTGTTTTGGTATTCGAGGCTCGCATTTCGCTTGCACTTTGGACTATAATTTGAGAAGATAAAGGAAATTCGTGAGGAATCGACCTCATAAATGTAATAATGTTCTTAGCTGCGAGGATCTTCAAATTTCATCTTTCCACCGCAGTGCAAATATGTGAATTTTCATATATCTAAAATCTTCATTCACTCGGATGTTTATTTGTACCCAATTCATTGACCAGTTCCCCAGTTGGCTTGTTAGCTCAATTGGTAGAGCGCTGCACCGGTATCGCAGAGGTCATGGGTTCTAATCCCGGACGGGCCTGAAATTATTTTCAGGTCCTACTCACAACTACTAGTTTCAGTAGTGTTCTTCTAATTTCATCTTTCCACCGCAGTGCAAATATGTGAATTTTCATATATCTAAAATCTTCGACCTCATAAAGTTAAGAAAAGCAACGGCCCTGCTTAATCAGACATTTCTGCGATAAATAACCCTTGTATTTGTTTCTGTTAACTTTTATTTATGTATCGAATACACTAGGAGTTAGGAAAATACTTTTGTTTTTTAGGTAAATTAGTCTTTTATTGTAACAACATCTCGCGGAGGTCAATGCTTGGAAAAAAATTACGCACTTTTTTTCAGTTTGAAAAAAATACATTTTTCAAACTGAATACCAACAACTCAATTTTTTTTTGTAAAATAATATCTATAATGAAAGTGAGAAGGGTAAAGCGTGGCATTTAAGAGTGTAAAATCGACCATGAAAACTAGCATGCCCAAAGCCATTTGTTTGATTGATTATTCTTTTGAGTGTCTGCGCGGTTTTTACTTAATTTAATATGCAAATATTTATGTTTCTTTTGAGGGTTTACCGGAAACGTCTGAGGAGGGACTAACGCTCGAGTTATCAGCCTTTGAAACTCTTTAAGGTGGCCAATTCGAAATATCAACTTAGATGATTAAAAGGAAAAAAATGTATATATATTTTTATATCTTTACTTCCACCGACGAAGCACCACATTAGTTTTTGGAAACTTGCCTCTCTCTTTTTTATAACAATTAGTTTAGTTAATATATATCGCCTCTAAGTATTACAGAGTTTTCAATAAGATTTGGAGTACGTGGCTAACTTGGTAAAGCACCCGCTGGAGGATAGTTTGAAAAACGATTTCTTTCTGGTTGGCTCTGTAGTTCCACTGAGAACAAACTGGCTTCAAACAAAGTTTTCGGTGTTAAACTTCGACAAACAATCATTAAAATTAATATTAGTCTTCTTTGTTACAGTTGTTTATCTGCTCGTTTTATTTCTGATCAAATCTTTGATTTGCTGACATGCAAACCTGCTGCTTGAGTTTCCCAAAAGGTCCTCTGAAAGGACATAGAGTTACTAGTTACCGACATTTAGGTCAGTATGTTCTCGGAGACTCAAGATCTTTTTCGTTTTTTGCTGGAAATGGGTAAAAGTTGCCCAAACGAACTC
This sequence comes from Pocillopora verrucosa, assembly GCF_036669915.1. Lineage (NCBI taxonomy): Eukaryota > Metazoa > Cnidaria > Anthozoa > Scleractinia > Pocilloporidae > Pocillopora > Pocillopora verrucosa. Next base: position 12,830,419 of record NC_089321.1, on the reverse strand, counting down.
TTCAAGATCGCGAGGTGTTTTAGGTCTTACTTTGTGAGTTTGTTTGAAAGCTTCCAAAAAGTCACAGAGAGATCCAGAATATTGGTAACCATCCAAACTCGCATACTAAACACTTTCAGCAAGCAGGGTACAAAAATAATAAAAGGAAATATCATGTGAGTATCAAATTTCCACATGGACATGTACGGAAACGTTCTCAATTTTTGATGCTACGATCCAAACCTTAGTTCTCCTGGCCAAGGCGGATTCTATCGTTTTCCCTCCGTACATCACTTTTTGACTCACAGTTGCTTATTGTTTACAGAGTTTTCTTCTGCTTGCAATTGGAAACAAGCCTCTCAGTCTCCGGTCCTTTTTTTGTGATCACATTTTTTGTGATCCAAGTTATTCTTTTTTTTTATTTTTTTATTTTTTAAATTTTTTTTATTTTCACGGAGGGAGAAAAAAAGGAAAGATTACAACCGGTATTTGAGGCAATGGATTATAGAAATCTTCATTATCACACAGCCTTACAAGCTGTGGACTAAAAGAGAAACAAAAGCAGAAATAGCTTTACCTAGAAAGATAACGTGGTTACGGTTTGTCAATTTGTGTGGCATTCGGTCTTGTCTCACAGACAAGATGAATAGAGAATATAATAGATTATAGTGAACTACAGACTGACAGTATCCATTCTAATCTCTTTCTTGTTCATCTTGCGATTCTACATTTTAAACGACCACCAAAACAGGCAGACAAGCTGATTATTTGTTCGGCAATGTTTTATTGTTACTATTTAAGGAAAAAGGAAAAAATATTTCTTGTGTACCCCTTGAGAACGGGTGTGATGGGGAGGCGCAGGTTAATCACTTTACCGGACCCCTCCCTCTATGCGTTCATGGCCCTCTTAAAGTTTATGCACACTCGTGAAGTTGAAATAAATAAGATGACCAGGTAGATTCTGCTAAGCGTTGATTTCCTTTGTACACAAGGTCTGCATACTTTCAATTGGCTAATCAGTGGCTAATCAGTGGCTAATCAGTGGCTAATCAGTGGCAACGTAGAACGTATATTTTGTGATCTTGGTTTTTCTCGGCTCCTTTTTTCATTGGGTGAAATTAAAGATATGTGGTAGTGAATTCCAACAGTTCTATTTATTTTAAAAACCTTAGGACTAATCTGTTATTCTCGTCTACAGAAGTTTTTATTATTACTGATGCAGTCCACTAATAATGTTTACATAGGGTAATTGGATAAATCAGTCAGCCAATGAATTGTAACTGTTCCCACGACTCGTGTTTCTTATTAGATCGTAAACATTCGTCGAGCCGTCGATTTCTTCTCAAAAAAAAAGTCATTTGCTCTTGTTCTGGTTTTCACAACAATTGCAATTTAATTTTTTTCAATAAATAGTTAGACACCTAAGTGTTCAAAGGCTGTGTTTGTTTCTGTCTTCGTAGTCCTCGGTTAAGCGTTTGCATGTTAACGTAACGATTTTGATTTTCGTCATTTTGTTATTGACAAGCACCCTATTTTAACAATCTCGATTTTCTGGGCACTAAACGAGAAACAAAAGTAGGGATCGTTTTATATAGAAACATGACGTAGTTATCGTTGCTCTATTTGTACAACGACCCCCCCCCCCTTGGTATACTTTTGTCTCCGGTTTGTGGCTTTAAATCATCATCATCATCATCATCTTTTATTTGCCTTATTTACGCAATACAAAAAATTTATTTTACAGCGGTTATAGCTTGAAGGCGAGGAGACCAAGGAAGCCACCGGGCTTATGGGAGAGCCACCTCGCTTATATTATTAAATAAAGAAAAGAAAAGTGCTGCGAATGTGTGCTTAGGCCAATTCAGTGATTATTTAAGTAAAAATTCTTGTATTTTCGTCTTAAAACTAAGAAGGTTTGACGAACGAGTGACTGAAACATTGCTTGAAATTGCTTGAGATTTGTACGGCACAAATGCGTTTGATAATTACTGGCTGTTCTGGTCCGTAGTTGTTCTTTATATTAACTTAGAGCTTATTGCATTTTAGCCAAATATCAATATTTTGGAGTTCAAAATAAGTACGAATTCTAAGCAATTTGGGTTTGAGTGAGAATAAAAGATACTGGAGTCATCACCGAAAAGCAGAGGGCCTGTTGATTCAGAGGCATTAGGGAGGTCATTTATGTATGGGGAGGTCATTTATGTTCTAATGTTCTCCCAACATCTAACGCGTGGTTTATTGCGCCGGTTAACCAATAGAAAGTGTGGTTTATTGCTTAAGTAAACAGTGACTTTTCTGCGTGACCGTTTATATGCTTCATCTTTCCGTTACTTTCAATTGGCATAGAAGTAGCAATTTTTTTATGTTTGAGGGTTTACCGGAAACGTCTGAGGAGGGGCTAACGCTCGAGTTGTCGGTCTTTGAATCTCTTTACGGTGGCCAATTTGAATTATCAACAAAGTTGATAAAAAGGAAATCATTTTGTTATACTCTCCACTGAAGCAGCACCATAGTAGTTTTAAGAAACTTGCCTCCCTTTACTTTGACATTTAGTTCAGTTAATAAACGTTGCCTCTGAGTAACAGTACTTTCAATAAGATTTGGAGTACGCGGCTACCTCGGTAAAGCACCCGCCGACGAATGGTATGAAAAACAATTTCCCTCTCTTTGGCCCATTGGTTCCTCTGCGAACAAACCGGCTAAAAACGAAGTTTCGTTGTCATAAACTTCGGCAAACAATCATTAAACATTAGTCTCCCTTGTGACAATTGTTTATCTGATCGTTGTTATTAAAGATATGCGGCAGTGAAATCCACAAGTCTTGTTTATTGGGAAAGTCACAAGATTATCCTATTATTCTCGTCTAAAAAAGTGTGCATTGTTACTAATGCATTCTAAAAAAGTCACATAATCATGTTTGGCTAACCAGTAACCACAAGAACACGTTCTCCTTCGCTTTCTATGGAAACTGCAGATTCTTTTGTTTTGTAAATTAACAGTACGCTAGATGCCAAAGTGTTCATTGGCTGTCTTTGTTTCTGTCTTTGTAGTCCTAGGTTAAGCGTTTCATAAAAACTTAACATCTGTGCAAAAAAATTCCGAATTTGATTTACGTGACGTATTATGGCGCGATATTTTAACAAATTTGAGTTTCAAGTTTGTTTTCTCATTAGAAGTCGAGAAGAACGGCTGATGTTTTATTTGTCCAAAATTATTTGATGTTTGAGGCTAACACAAAGTTACTTGAAAATTATTTTAAGTAATCGACAATGTGTACTCCTTCTAGAATTTACGTAAAACATTCAAAACGTGCAGAAAATGCAGAAACAGGAAAATTCTAGAGAAAAACCAAATATAACAATCAAAGACCACGGAGTTTCAAAAAACAGAGAAGGTGACTATTCAAATATTTATTGAATTGACGATAATTTTCTGTTTTATTGATTTCCCATTCGCCTTGGACGCGTCAAAGTCCGGTGAAGTATACCCAGCGATTCATAGAAGCGGGTGCCGGGCCTTACTGCAGTAGTTAAACAGCCAATAAACGAATGCAGTAGCAGTAGATTGAAAGATTAATTGGAAACTTTCAAGAAGAGAACTTACCCGAATGCATTGAGAAAAAAAATTTTAATTCAGTTGAAATCCAGTGAAATGAGTGTATTTTCCGCTTCCTGTAGTGTATTCAGTTCTTCGAGATGCATTATTCCGGGTAAGCAGTTCTTAAAGAAATCTCATTTCCTATGAAAGTTATGTCTGGCCTTTTTCTTTTTTTATGAAAGCTAATGGTATTTTTTCGTCATTTTTTTTTTATTCTTAGTGCGCAATGACTGGAACTGATCCTTGTTACGTTGCATTACACTGAATGCAAGAGTTTATAGTTTAACCCTGGTGTTTGCATCAACAGGAATCGGCAAAACACCTCCGATTTCACTCACCTACCCAAAATGCCTACTTAAGACTTCTTCAGAAGAGTGATCAATGATCTTGCACACGACTAGTGATAATTTTGTCATTTTGAAATATAAACGGCTGAAAGGAAACAGCAAGAAGTCTAACACTGATCGTTTTCGTTTGCCATATGGTCATACTTAACATTTCCAAAAGCGCAACAGTCGTCGAAATATAAAAATGATAAGGCCATTAAATTATTTTGTTGATCTATACTCTTAAAGCACTGAGTGATTGTCGATTGAAGGTTGAACCCTCTAGTGATAGCGCCGCAGGGAAAAATTTAAATTGGATTTTATTTGGACTTGTACTGTGCATTGGACGCGGGATAATTGATGGGCCCAGCTTCTTTTTTTCCTTTTGAACTTGAAGAGTTAAGAATTAATTAAGTCATGTGATCGCATCATAAACTGAATACATGCACTGGACATATGAAGGAGGTTGAATTAAAAGTCTCGTCGTGTTTTGTTATTTTCGCCATTATGATAAGTATAAAATGAAATTTAGAACATGTATTAAGGTAGCAAGGCACAACATGAATTTACTGGAAAACTCAGAAAATACGATTTGCTTTTTCTCGGGCAAAGCGCCTGGCCATATTTGGCCGGTGTTAGGGCTCGAGATCTACCGCAGAGAGAGGATTGAGTTGAGCATGTCAATTGATTCAGATGATTCTGATGATTGTAATTAACACAGGTTTTCGAGCAAGTAAGAGCTTTTGGCGAAAGGCATGGTCACAACTTTAATTTATTTTGACCCGGTATAAATATATTTTAGTGGTTTAGCGGCAAAGAAACTCATGCATTAGCGCTAAAGTAAACTGGAAATCTGAAAACCATCTAAGAGCACGAACCTGAGTGGAACTTCAAAAAAATTAGAAATTATAATAACTTCGAGGTGTCACAGTGTATTTGTAGTGTATATGGATAATTGTTAAGTTGGAGTAACTCGATAACAACAATAACAGCAATTCCTTTGTTTGGTTTTATAGGACGAGTTTCATAAGAACGAGAACTAAAAGTCGAACAACTTCACTTTTTTCTCCTCTCTCTACTTAAAGTGCAACACATACTTGTCGCTGTTAATGTATAGCACTTTGATTTGTTCTTATTGGTTTTTTTAGTGCGCTGTCATTGGTGCCTTTGATCTTCATTGTTATTTCGATTATCAGATGTTATCCCCCGGGATTATCTTTCAGTTTTGTTTTATTTTTACTGAGAGAGGAAAAGAGGGAAGTTAACTATCTGTAGCAATGGGTCATTGAAATCTCCATTATCACACAGCCTTACAAGCTGTGCACTCAACGAGAAACAAAAGTAGTAATGGTTTTATCTAGAGAGATAACGTACTTACTGCTGGTCAATTTGTACAACGACCTCCCCATTTGTGTACTTTTGTCCCAACATCTCCCACGTGGTTTACTGCGGCGGTAAACCGATAGATAGTGTGGTTTATTGTCTAAGTAAACAGTGACTTTTATGCGTGACTGGTTATACGCCTCACCTTTCCGTTACTTCCAATTGGCATAAAAGTTAAAGGGAGAAAAAAAGGAAAGATAACTACCGGTATCTGTGGCCATGGATCATAGAAATATTCGTTATTACACAGCCTTACAAGATGGGCAACAAACGAGAAACAATTGTAGGGATTGTTTCATCTAAAAAGAGAACGTAGTTACCGTTTGTCCAAGTCAATGCATAGCCCTATTATGGTTTCTGTACGCTCACCAAGTTTGATTGGATAACTTGACTCTGGTGACTCTGCTGATTATTAATTCCTTCCCTTTTAAACATAGTCCACACCCATTCAATAAGCTTAAACGTGACAATTCAGCGCTCTTGTGTAGTAGTGTTCTCATAAAATCAGCTTAAGCTCGGATGTATTTCTATAACCGATGGTAATTCCTTCTTGATTTTTTTTTTCTTTCAGACTTAACGAAGGAGAGCGAAGGTAATTATCTGTGCTAATAAATTATAAAAATCTTCATTATCGGGTTAAAGTCTTTCAAGTAGCACACGGAAGCAGAGATTGTACAAAGTCTGCATGGATTATTTTTCCAGTTTCGTTTTATTTTCACCGAGGAAGAAAAAGAGGGAAGTAAACCATTTGTGGCAATGGATCATAGAATCTTCATAAGCACACAGCCTTACAAGCTGTGCAATAAACGAAACAAAAGTAGAGGTGGTTTTATCTAAAAAGACAACGTAGTTACCGTTTGTCTATTTGTAAAAGTCTTTATGCAAAGCCCTATTATAGTTTATGTACGCTCATCAAGTTTGATTGAATAACTTGACTCTGGTGACTCTGCTGATCATTAATTCCTTCCCTTTTAAACATGGACTACATCCGTTCAATAAGCTTATACGTGACAATTCAGCGCTCATGTGTCGTAGGGTTCTCGTAAAATCAGCGGCTGCTCGGATATATTTTTATACCCAATCGTAATTCCTCATTTCTTTTTCTTTTGAGAGCGGGCTAGGGTGGTGGCAGGTAATTATCTCTGTTAATAACTTATAGAAATCTTCATTACCGGCACAAAGTCTTCCAGGTAGCACACGAAAGCCGAGATTTTACACAATCCATATGGATTATTTTTTCAGTTTTGTTTTATTTTCACTGATGGAGTAAAAGAGGAAAAGATAACCATCCTGGCAATGGATCATAGAAATCTTCATTATCACACAGCCTTACAAGCTGTGTACTAAACGAGAAACAAAAGTAGGGATGGTTTTATCTAGAAAGATAACGTAGTTACCGTTTCTCTATTTGTACAACGACCTCCCCATTTGTGTACTTTTGTCCCAACATCTCCCACGTGGTTTATTGCGGCGGTAAACCGATAGATAGTGTGGTTTATTGTCTAAGTAAACAGTGACTTTTATGCGTGACTGGTTATACGCCTCACCTTTCCGTTACTTCCAATTGGCATAAAAGTTAAATATTGACAGTTATCACGGATTAAAAGTTATCGCGATTCCTTTCATGCCATGGTTCTTTCCTCAGAACTAGCTGTTTTAAAAGTGAAATGAAATTTCACATAAGAGTGTTGTTATATGTTTTGAGTGTGAAAGTTTTGGGCAGGACTGTGGTAAATAAAAAATTTACAATTTATATTTTCCTGTATAACGTACGTATATCGTTCTATGAACGTCAAAATATAAGAGTTGCCTCTTTCCTGACTAGAAAAGAAGCGATGATTCCGAAATTAGGGTATAAATTAGGCACTGTGACAATATCTCAGCGCCTGTAAACGAGGCGCGTTTAGCAAGGTGAACTCGCGTCGAGGTAATTCTAAACGTTTTAAATCATGTTTATAGACATTTTTTTCAATATTAATTGGAGTAACTTAATACTAGTATCAATCATATTTACACTGTGCATTACACATTGGATATGTCTGTTTGCTCTAGGTAGAGCAAATATACCCGATTAGTAGGATATTCACTTTCATTTTCTTGATCTTCTTTTAACGCATTTTATCTAATTTTACTTACATAAGCATCTTAGTATAATTTTACCAGACAGTGACAGAAATACCAGCAAAACAGGGAGCAAATAACACAACGAGAACTGAAAACATGCTTTCATTCATGTGGTAGCGAATTAAGTTTAAGCGAGGATAAAATCATGTTATTATGGCAGCATTTAAAAGTTTTGCTTTTGAACGGAGAAATTAAAAGCCACCGGTGTTCATCTCAATGTATTTTTAAGTCACTATATCATAACAACATTTCAGGGCTCCTTCCGCAATGCGATGCAAATGAAACTGGGCTTTTTTGTTAAACTCTTTTGCATGAGTGTTCACAGCATAAGCTGTAGGAGGCCGAGATAATTTTCATAATTAATCATAATTACTCATGTTTGCTTTATTTTTTAAAAATATTTGGGGAGTGTGCAAGATAGTTGGTGGTAGTAATGAATCGTGGTAGTTTTGCCGGATTGTAGTTTTCTTTTGTTGTTATGTTTTTGTAGTTTTCATTTCCGAGTGAAGAGAGACATACGTTATTTATCGAAGATATGGGTGCTTATCTAAATATAGAAACGATTTATTAATAAATAATACATACTCTTTTATCTTTTTCCTCTTTTCTCCGAAACTTCTGTGGACGAGAACTAAATCGTACTTAATGTAATTTATGACAAATTTGATCCGTACAACGAAGAAGTCGACGTTCGAGCTGAGACTTATTAATTGTGATTGCGGAGTTACCGTACAGAAGTGGGAAACAAGATAAACAAAAAAAACACATCAAGTAACCGACAACGTGTACCTCTACTTCACGCATGATGAATTTACGTAAAACATTCAAAACGTGCCGAACATGCAGAAACAGGAAAATTCTAGATAAAGAACAAATCTAACAATCAAGGACCACGGAGTTTGAAAAATAAAGAAGGTGACTTCTCCAATATTGGATTGACTATAATTTTCTGTGTTATTTATTTCTCATTCGACTTGGATGCGTCTAAGTCTGGTGAAGTATACCTAGCGATTCACAGAAGCGGGTGCCGCGTCCTAATGAAAGCACTGCAGTAGTTAAACAGCTAATAAATGAATGCGGTAGCAGTAGATTGAAAGATTAATTGGAAACTTGCAAGAAGAGAACTTATCCGAATGCAATGAGAAAAAAATTCTAATTCGGTTGAAATCCAGGAAATGAGTATACTTTCCGTTTCCTGTAGTTTTTTCATTTCTAAGAGATGCATTATTCCGCGTAAGCAGTTCTTGAAGAAATTTCATTTCATATGAAAGTTATGTCTGGCCTTTTTCTTTTTTTATGAAAGCTAATGATATTTTTTCGTTAATTTTTTTTTATTCTTAGTGCGCAATGACCGGAACTGATCCTCGTTACGTTGTATTACACTGAATGCAAGAGTTTATAGTTTAACCCTGGTGTTTACATCAACAGGAATCGGCAAAACACCTCCGATTTCACTCACCTACCCAAAATGCCTACTTAAGACGTCTTCAGAAGAGTGATCAATGATCTTGCACATGACTAGTGAAAATTTTGTCATTTTAAAATATAACGGCTGAAAGGAAACAGCAAGAAATCTAACACTGATCATTTTCGTTTGCCATATGGTCATACTCAACATTTCCAAGAGCGCAACAGTCGTCGAAATATAAAAATGATAAGGCCATTAAATTATTTTGTTGATCTATACTCTTAAAGCACAAAGTGATTGTCGATTGAGGGTTGAACGCTCTAGTGATAGCGCCGCAGGGAAAAATTTAAATTGGATTTTATTTGGACTTGTACTGTGCTTTGGTCGCGGGACAGTTGATGGGCCCAGCTTCTTTTTTACCTTTTGAACTTGAAGAGTTAAGAATTAATTAAGTCATGTGATCGCATCATAAACTGAATACATGCACTGGACATATGAAGGAGGTTGAATTAAAAGTCTCGTCGTGTTTTGTTATTTTCGCCATTATGATAAGTATAAAATGAAATTTAGAACATGTATTAAGGTAGCAAGGCACAACATGAATTTACTGGAAAACTCACAAAGTACGATTTGCTTTTTCTCGGGCAAAGCGCCTGGCCATGTTTGGCCGGTGTTAGGGCTCGAGATTTACCGCACAGAGAGGATTGAGTTGAGCATGTCAATTGATTCAGATGATTCTGATGATTTTAATTAACACAGGTTTTCGAGCAAGTAAGAGCTTTTGGCGAAAGGCATGGTCACAACTTTTATTTTTTTTGACCCGGTATAAATATATTTTAGTGGTTTAGCGGCAAAGAAACTCATGCATTAGCGGTAAAGTAAACTAGAAATCTGAATACCATCAAAGAGCACGAACCTGAGTGGAACTTCAAAAAATTAGAAATTATAATAACTTGGAGGTGTCACAGTGTATTTATAGTGTATATGGATAATTGTTAAGTTGGAGTAACTCGATAACAACAATAACAACAATTCCTTTGTTTGGTTTTATAGGACGAGTTTCATAAGAACGAGAACTAAAAGTCGAACAACTTCACTTTTTTCTCCTCTCTTTACTTAAAGTGCAATACATACTTGTCGCTGTTGATGTATAGCACTTTGATTTGTTCTTATTGGTTTTTTTAGTGCGCTGTCATTGGTGCCTTTGATCTTCATTGTTATTTCGATTATCAGATGTTATCCCTTGGGATTATCTTTCAGTTTTGTTTTATTTTTACTGAGAAAGTTAACTATCTGTAGCAATGGGTCATTGAAATCTCCATTATCACACAGCCTTACAAGCTGTGCACTCAACGAGAAACAAAAGTAGTAATGGTTTTATCTAGAGAGATAACGTACTTACCGCTGGTCAATTTGTTGAACGACCTCCTATTTGTATACTTTTGTCGCCGCTTGTGGCTTAACAACTTTTGTCGTATTCTCCCAACATCTCGTACGCGGTTTATTGCGCAGGTAAACCGATAGCGAGAGTGGTTTATTGCTTAAGTAAACGAGACTTTTATGCGCCACCGTTGATACGCTTTATCTTCCCATTACTCTCAGTTGGTATACAAATTAAATATTGACAGTTGTCACAGATTGAAGGCTATGGCGGTTCATGCTATGGCGCTTCATGCCATAGTGCCATAGTGCCATAGTGCCATAGTGCCATAGTGCTTTCTCCAGAGCTCGCTGTCTTAAAAGGAAAATGAAATTTCGGATAAAAATCTGTTACATTTTTTTTGCGAGTGTAGTCTTTTATTTTCGGCGGGACCGTGGTACATCAAAATTTACAATATATATTTTCCTGTATAGCGTATGTATAATCTATTACGAATTTCAAAATATTGCAACCGCCTTTTTTGGTGACTAGAAAAAATGCGGTCATAATGAAATTAGAGCTTAAAACAGGCACTGTGACAATACATAAACGCCTAAGAACGAGGCACATCTGATATCTGTTGACTTTTTAGTGCTGACGCAGTAGTTCATTTGGGTGGAGCATTTTTTATAAGTTAAATCATTTGATTCCTGTTTACAACTGTCCTCCCTCATTGGAAGAATCTCGTAGATAAAATTGGTTGAAAAAAAAAAAAAAACTTGATTTGTACTCTTATCTGGTGAAATCTACAACCGACCTTTTCTTCGCAGAAGTTTTCCAGAAGATGAATACTAAAACTTTGTGTCCTGCGGAAGTGTAGATATTTTAACAATTTTGAGTTTCAAGTTTGTTTTCTCACTAGAAGTTGAGGAGAACCGCTGATGTTTTATTTGTCCAAAATTATTTGATGTTTGAGGCTAGCACAAAGTTACTTGAAAATTATTTTAAATAATCGACAATGTGTACTCCTTCTTCACGCATGATGAATTTACGTAAAACATTCAAAACGTGCAGAACATGCAGAAACAGGAAAATTCCAGAGAAAGAACAAATATAACAATCAAAGACCACGGAGTTTGAAAAATAAAGAAGGTGACTACTCCAATATTGAATTGACGATAATTTTCTGTATTATTGATTTCCCATTCGACTTAGACGCGTCAAAGTCCAGTGAAGTATACCCAGCGATTCATAGAAGCGGGTGCCGGGCCTTACTGCAGTAGTCAAACAGCCAATAAACGAATGCAGTAGCAGTAGATTGAAAGGTTAATTGGAAACTTACAAGAAGAGAACTTCCCCGAATGCATTGAAAGAAAAAAATTCTAATTCAGTTGAAAACCAGGAAATGAGTATATTTTCCGCTTCCTGTAGTTTATTCAGTTCTTCGAGATGCATTATTCCGGGTAAGCAGTTCTTATTTCCGGCCTTTTTTTTTTCTACGAAAGCTAATGATATTTTTTTGTCAATTTTGTTATTCTTAGTGCGCAATTACCGGAACTGATCCTCGTTACGTTGCATCACACTGAATGCAAGAGTTTATAGTTTAACCTTGGTGTTTACATCAACAGGAAACGGCAAAACACCTCCGATTTCACTCACCTACCCAAAAGGCCAACTAAAGATGTCTTCAGAAGAGTGATCAATGATCTTGCACACGATCAGTGATAATTTTGTAATTTTAAAACATAAACGGCTGAAAGGAAATTGCGAGAAGTCTGACACTGGTCATATTCATTTGCCATATGATCATACGTAACTTTTCCAAGAGCGCAACAGTCGTCAAAATATAAAAGTGATAAGGCCATTGAATTATTTTGTTGATCTATACTCTTAAAGCACTAAGTGAGCTTTACTTGTCGATTGAAGGTTGAACGCTCTAGTGATAGTGCCGCAGGGAAAATTTAAATTTGATATGTTAAGACTTGAACTGTGCATTGGGTGCGGGACAGTCGATGGGCACCGCTTCCCTTTTTCCTTTTGAACTTGAATATTAAGAATTGGCAAGGTTAGAGAGAAGTCCTGTTTCTTGTGATGTGATGGTATCATACACTGAATGCATGTACTAGACATATGATGCAGTTTGAATTAAAAGTCTCATTGTATTTCTTATTTTCGCCATTATCAAGAGGATAAGTATAAAATGAAATTTAGAACATATATTTAGGTAGCAAAGCACAATATGAATTTACTGAAAAACTCAGAAAGTACGATTTGCTTTTCCTCAGGCAAAGTGCCTGGCCATATGCAGCTTGTATAGTGATATATTTTTCTCAAAGGACACACAACACCTAGAAGCTGCCGGAACAGTTATAAATGGCAGACAATTTGCTAGAATTTGCTCAATATAGGAAATGGAGAAGCGCAGAATATCCAAGATTGAAAGCATTGGAAGCATGGCATCATCCCCCACCCACTAGGGGTGAGAAAAGAATACGACAGGCATCGGTCATTCGGGTGATAAAACCAATTTTATGTCGCAGCTACAGCATGATCTCATTATATGCTGTGTAACTGAGATTTTTCAAGTAACTTGGTTGCAAGCCCTCTCTGCTGTGAACTACACTTCATGCGACTGTGTCCCTCTTTACTTGCGCAGCCTGTTGGGCGTTCCAGATAAAACCGGTGGCGTCTCGTGAACCCTGGAAAGCGACTTAAACTTTCTGGAGTTCGTGCATCGCTAGGAGACATCTTCTGTTTTTTCTCCTCACAGATTTCTATTGACCTTTTTTAATATTGACACTGATTGGATCGCTTTCCAATTAAAGTTTTTGGAACATTTTCTAACAGTTCACGGCAAATAAATGCATGGACTAGAAGTCTAATAAACGGGAAATTACAACACCTTCTGAAGAGCATGGGGTGGAAGGTAGCTAGGAAAAGAAATATTCAATGAATATAGAAGACTTTTTGTTTTTACCTTCTAACTCGCGGACTTGGTCTCCAACAACTTGAAGTAACTAGGGATTTGGTAGGCCAACATGATTACATTGATTATATGCCTGCAGCGAAGGTATAGTCTAAATAACTATAGATATCTAATATCTTGTACTTTTATTTTCATACTCTTGTATTAGTATGCTCTATTTATTCGTATGACTCTGGAATGTTATGGTAGGATTAACCATTCTAAATTGAAAACTCTAAAACAAACTTGAGCCTAAAATTGAAACCTATGCAATATGGGTCATTATTGTTTTTTTAGAGGGCACGGTAACGAATCCTGCAATCTGATTGGTTCTTTATCCGGTCAGTATTTTCCTATCTCTGCCCACGGGCCACGGTAACGCTTTCGTGAGTCGCCGAGTACATCCCAACTTTCGTTGCCATTTTTCATAAATATACCTCGTTTTCCGGCTGGGCAGTATTTTTAAGCAAACACATCGGTCACTACCTCAAGCCGATAAATAACTTATGAATCCTCTCTTTTCTCTCTATCAAATCACTTTGGTTGACAGAAAAATATTGGTTTCAGAATGAATTTGAATAAACAATAGTGTCATTACGTTGGTTGACAAGCGGCCTAAAAACCGTCTGCAATTAATTTTAATCGTTCACCAAAAGTACCCAGAAAGTTGAAACGTGAAGCATTTGGTTACAATTAAACTGAACGATGGAACTTTCATTCATTTAATATCTGAATTTTTTCGAGCAATTTGTTCGTAGTGAAAGAGCGAGCGAAGTTTTAATTTAAGTTCTACAACAAATATACGCTCCCGGTGAGTCTTTCCAATTCCGTTCAATTTAGACATTTGTACCTTAAATTGCACAACAGAAATTGAAGGAATTTTTTGAGAAAAGGCCGCATTATATTCCCTTGTGTCTCGTTGGAGTGTGCCGTTCGAATTTAGTTTTTGTGAAGGAAAGACCAGAGTCACACACGCCATTGCAGCAAACAAACGAGCAAACTCTCACAACTTTAAAATAAAAAAAATGAATTTACTCACAATTACTTTCCTCGCCGTTTACTTAATGAACAGAGGTAAATCTTCGTACATGAATGAATGGTCGATGAGAGTGAATAATACTTTCCGTTAAATCATTGACTGATTTTGAAGAAAACATCGTCGTGACAGCCCTTGCCAAACTAGTTCTGATGTTTTTAAAATGTTCTTACGCTTTTTTTTCTTGCGCGCTCTCTAATTGACAGATACTTGTAAAAATAATGTTTCAAAGTTTGTTTGGAAGCCTTTTAAATCACCTTTATCGTTACGGAAATGAAAATGTTTTGCTGAGACATCTCTCTTTAATTTGCATCACCTCTATTTTAACTACCATTTACTCACTCAAAAATTGTTCAGTTTATGGAAGATCTTGCCGTATTAACAGCCCTAAATCATTCGGGTTCTTTCGGAAAGAATTTCGTCAAGTTTAAAAACAATAAATATGTTATTTACCGGCTGAGGGTCGGTCCGTATGGTGAAAAACTGTAACCTCTGTCTTGAAAATGCTGCCCTCGGCCCACGGCCTCGGGCAGTATTTTCAAGACCTCGGTCACAGTTTTTCACCATACGGACCTCCCAGCCGGCAAATAACATATATTTATAGTTTCGTGACTTGAGATAATTTTTGGACTCAAGGAATGTGTTTGCTATAACTCGGTTCCATTTCAATAAAGGATAGCCAATTCCTTCTCTACTCATAGTTACGGCAATCATAATATTATCATTTATATTTGGCCGGTTTTAGGGCTCTAGATTTATAACAGAGAGAAGATTTAGTTGAGTATGTCAATTGATTCAGATGGTTGTGATTAACACAGGTTTTCGAACAAGTAAGAGCTTTTGGCTAAAGGTCTGGTAACAACTTTTAATTGTTTTGGTCAGGTTGGTTTTTTTTAAAGTTTATGGTTTAGGGACTGATTTGAGTGGTTTAACGGCAAAGAAACTCATACACCAGCCGTGAAGTAAACTGGAAATCTGAATACTATCAAAGAGCACGAAGCTGAGTGGAACTCCAAAACAAATAAAAATCTTAATAACTTGAAGGTGTTTATTTACAGTTATTATGGTTTTATTGTTTATTCACTCAATAATATAGCAGCTTATAACATAAAAATGATCAAAAGTGCTTTACATGAATTTAAAAATATATATAAAAATACGGTAACAATAATGAATTGTAAGAAATATTTATAAAACCTTATCCTAAATATTCATAATTGACCATCTTCGAGAAAAGTTACTTGTCGTATGCTAAATTAAAAGATGTGCCTTAAGTTTTTTCTTAAAAATTCTGAGTGATTTTATTTCCCGAATATTTGCTGGAAGGCTGAGTTTCACAGTGTGGGGGCAGAAGCATAAAATGAACGAGCTCCTAATGTAGACAGCATGCGCCCCCTGGGACGGTCCAAAATTAATGAAGAATTCGATCTATGGAAATAAACAGAAAGCGATTTAATGGACATTAAGTTACTAATGTAGCTATGTGAAATATTATATATAGCCTTAAATTTTATCTTCAGTGTATTTATAGTGTATACGGATAATTACTAAGTTCGAGTAAATCGATAACTACACTAGAAATTCTTTTCTTTGATTTTATACCGACGAGTTTCTTAAGAAAGAGAACTATAAGTCGAACAGCTTTATTGTATTCTCTTCTCTCCACTTAAAGTGCAATACATACTCGTCGTTGTTCATCTATAGCACTTTGATTTGTTCTTATTGGTGTGGTTTAGAGCGCTGTCATTGGTGCATTTGATCCTCATTGTTATTTCGATTATTTCAGTTATTAGATGTTATCCCCTTAGTTTAATTTTCACCGAGAGAGAAAAAGAGAGAAGTTAACTATCTGTGGCAATAGGTTACGTCATAATCACACAGCCTTACAAGCTGTGCACTCAACGAGAAACAAAAGTAGGAATGGTTTTGTCTAGAAAGATAACGTAGTTACCGTTGGTCAATTTGTTGAACGACCTTCCATTTGTGTACTTTTGTCTCCGACTTGCGGCTGAACAGCTTTTCTCATGGTCTCCCAACATCACGCCGGTCAACCGATGGTTAGTACGGTTTATTGCTTAAGTAAACAGAGACTTTTATGCGCGACCGTTGATATGCTTTATCCTTCTGTTACTTTCAGTTGGTAAACAAGTTGAATATTGACAGTTTTCACGGACTGAGAGTTGTCGCGGTTCCTTTCATGCCATAGTACTTTCCTCAGAGCTCGCTGTCTTAAAAAGGAAAAGAAATTTCGCATAAAAGTCTGTTACATCTTTTTGACTGTGTTCGTTTTCGGCATGACCGTGGTACATCAAAATTTATAATATAGTATTTTCCTGAATAGCGTAATGTATAATTTGCAACGATCTTCAAAATAAAGGAGTCGCCTTTTTTAGTGACTATAAAAAAATGCGGACAAACTGAAATTAGGGCATACAGGCACTGTGACAGTATATAAGCGTCTACAAACGAGGCGCATCTACCGTGGTGATTCTTCACTGATGTCTGTTGACCTTTTAGTGCTGACACTGTAGTTCATCTGGGTGGAGCATTTTTTCTGAGTTTAATTCCCTTTTATGCTTACAACCGACCTCCCTCGTTGGAAGAATCTCGTAGATAAAATTGGTTGATTGAAAAAAACCCTACATTTGCACTTTTATCTGGTGAAGTCTGCAGCCCACTTTTTCTTCGCATAAGTTTTCCAGACGATGAATACTAAACTTTGTATCCTGCGGGAGTGTGTGCCAGCCTCAGTTGCAGACTGGTCCATCCAAAAGTTTTCTCAGTTCATATCTCGGATTTTATCCTTGAGACCGCATTTTTCAATCTGTCTTTTCAACCTAGCTATGCTCTTGTTAATGCTATGATATTTGACTAAAAGTTAAAGTAATTTATCGTTAAGAAATCTTTGATTCAAATAATCACGATTTGCCCCTTGAGCGCGGAGGGTTTTAAAAGAACTGTACTGTAGCTTAGTGTACTGAATTCTGAGTGACAAGCTATAAATTGAATATCAGTGACTGAGAGAGAAATCTCGCCATATCACTCATGCAAGAATGGACTAGTGTAAATTGAATTTCGCAATTGACTAAGCTATTCCATCTCGACTAATCCGTTTAAAGTGTTACCTTCTCTGATGGTTTTTAGCGCCAGGTATTTCGCACGTCTTGGCGCTTTATTTTTACGTTGTATATATATGTTTTTGCCAGGAATGTTTTGTTTCCCTGAGGTAAATAAATCTGATGAGGGACATGTCAGATCTCAGAGCCTTACATCGAATCGTGTATTAAATATGATTGGCTAATGGAAACTCTTCATTACTTGAGAAAGACAACAATTGCAAAAATCGTTTATGTTTTTTCTTCGCTTTTTTTCACGCATAAAATTTCATATTATCTGTTTGATTTAAGAGCGGAGGGGGTGGGCAATGGCGGTTGACTTCTCAGAGTTCGAGGTCGTTAGTTAATAAGTTGCGATTGTTAATGAGAATTATTTTAACTTTTTTTCACTTTTTGCACTCTTAGGTTTTGAGGGCATAGATTTATTTCAGGTGTCTCCCAAATTTTATTTGCTCGAGCCTTTCATCTCCAGTGTGTAGCAGCTTAAGGAACAATATGATGCTGTTACCTCTTTTTTTTTTTTACCTTGTATCTTTTTCACCAGATAAAGTGAACTTCAAGTGAGCCCCATTAAAATCCACCGGTTGATATCTCAGTGTATTTTTAGTCAGTATACCATATCAACATTTCATAACTCCTTCCGCAAGGCGATGCAAATGGACCTGGGCTTTTTTGTTAAACTCTTTTGCATGAGTATTCACAGCATCATCTGTAAGAGGCCGTGAAGATTTTTCATAGTTAACTGTGATTACTCAAGTTTGCTTTGTTTTTTTCAAAATATTTGGGGAGTGCGCAAGATAATTGGTAGTAGTGATGAATTGTGGTAGTTTTGATTGTAGTTTTCTTTTGTTGTTATGCTTTTACTGTTTTCATTTCCGAAAGCAGAGGTTTTTTAACATTGTACGGTGTTTATCGAGGTTATGAATTCTCATCCAATTGTAGAAACGATTTAGCAATAAGTAAGACATAATCTTTCATCTTTTTTCCTCTTTTCTAAGAAACTTCTGTGGACGAGAACTGAATCGTACTTTTAATGTACTTTATGACAAATTTGATCTGTGCAACTAGGAAGTCGAGCTAAGACTTATGAATTGTGATCCCAGAATTGCCGTCAGAAGTAAGAAACAAGGTAAACAAACAAACAAACAAACACATAAAGACACTGAAGAAAACCGAAAAAGAAATGAAAACTAACCTGCCCACAATCATTTGTTTGATTGATTGTTTTTTTGTTTTGTTATTTTGTCTTGAGTTTATACACGGTGTTACTTAATTAAATATGTAATTTTTTTATATTTCTTTTGAGGGTTGAACGAAAACGTCCATAGAGGTGCTAACGAGTGCATGCGCGGATTTGCGGATGGTTGTATGCGCGTTTTTTTCCTGATTAAATGTGGCCAATTCGAATTATCAACAAAGTTGATTAAAAGGAAATCATTTTGTTATACTCTCCACTGAAGCAGCACCACAGCAGTTTTTTGAAATTTGCCCCTCTTTACTTTGACATTTAGTTGAGTCAATAAACATTGCCTCTAAGTAACAGTGCTTTCAATAAGATTTGGAGTACGTGGCTACCTCAGAAGAGCACTCGTCGGCAAATAATATAACCGATTTCCCCCTCGTTGGCCCATTAGTTCCACTGCGAACAAAGCGGCTTAAAACGAAGTTTTCAGTGTTATAAACTTCGGCAAACAATCATTAAACATTAGTCTCCCTTGTAACAATTGTTTATGTGATCGTTGAAGGCAATGAATTCCACAAGTTTTATTTATTGGGAAAACCACAGGATTATCCAATTATTCTCGTCTACAGAAGTGTGCATTATTACTAATGCATTCTAAAAAGTCACATAATCAGGTTTTGGCTAACCGGTAACCATAAGAACACGGTCTTCTTCGCTTTTTACGGCAACTGCAGGTTTTTTTTTTGTTTTGTAAATTAACAGTACCTTAGATGCCAACGTGTTCAATGGCTGTTTTTGTTTCTGTCTTTGTGGCCCTCGGTTAAGCGTTTTATAAAAACTTAACATCTGTGCAAAAAAGTTCCGAATTTGATTTACGTGACGTGTTATGGCGCGATATTTTAACAATTTTGAGTTTCAAGTTTGTTTTCTCGCTAGAAGTCGAGAAGAACTGCTGATGTTTTATTTGTCCATAAATTGTTTGAAGTCTTAGGTTAGCACAAAGTTACTTGAAGATTATTTTAAGTAAGCGACAGTGTGTACTCCTCACGCATGATGAATTTACGTAAAACATTCAAAACGTGCAGAACATGCAGAAACAGGAAAATTCCGGAGAAAGAACAGATCTAACAATCAAAGACCACGGAATTTGAAAAATAAAGAAAGTGACTACTCCAATATTGAATTGACTATAATTTACTGTGTTATTTATTTCTCATTCGACTTGGACGCGTCAAAGTCCGGTAAAGTATACCCAGCGATTCACAGAAGCGGGTGGTGGGTCTTACTGAAAGCACCGGCAGTAGTTAAACAGCTAATAAACGAATGCAGTAGCAGTAGACTGAAAGATGAATTCGAAACTTTCAAGAAGAGAACTTACCCGAATGAAACGAGAAAAAAATTCTAATTCAGTTGAAATCCAGGAAATGAGTATACTTTCCGCTTCCTGTAGTTTATTTAGCCCTCAGAGATGCATTATTCTGGGCACAGGCGGCCCAAGCTCCAGCTATGAGATTATCATCTTGCACAATAACAGTCATGGCGGAATTATAAAAGTTTGTATGAGAATATTTACGACCGCTCTAAGGAATAAAACAATACGTCAAATTCTCAATGAAAATACCTCACCTTACTTTCACAGCGTATCACTCGTTATCCAACCGTTTACTTTGATGAAAAGTACCCATTTTAGCGAGTTGTCCATTTCGAGGTTTTCAACGTACATAAGAAAAGCCCAGTCTTCCCCTTGCATCTGACGCTAAGCCGCAGTTTGCTTAAAAATTTCCAGTTTAAAGGTTTCTAACAGCCCGCGTACACATCAACTTTGACACACGACCATTAAAAATCAGCCTGGTAACCTCAGCCTCGCCGGGACCGCACCGTAATTTGGCACCCGTGGTGCTAAGACAATTTCTTCATGCCAAGTTACGGTGTGGTCCCCGGCGAGGGCGTTCGGAAATGGAGTGTTCAGCCTTGGGCTTTCTTTATGTACATTGAAAACCTCGAAATGAACAACTCACTAAAATGGTTTTTTTCATCAAAGAAAGCGGTCAGATAACAAGTGATACGCTGTGGAAGTAAGGTGAGGTATTTTTATTGAAAATTTGACGTATTGTTTTATTCCCTAGAGCGGTCGTAAATATTCTCATACAAACTTTTATAATTCCGCCATGACTGTTATTGTGCAAGATGATAATCTCATAGCTGGAGCTTGGGCCGCCTGTGCCCAGAATAATGCATCTCTGAGGGCTAAATAAACTACAGGAAGCGGAAAGTATACTCATATACTTGTCATTTTAAAACGTAAACGGCTGAAAGGAAATTGCGAGAAGTCTGACACTGGTCATATTCATTTGCCACATGGTCATACGTAACTTTTCCAAGAGCGCAACATTCGTCAAAATATGAAAATGATCGCATCATACACTGAATGCATGTACTAGGCATATAATGGAGTTTGAATTAAAATTCTCGTTGTATTTTCTTATTTTCGCAATTATCAAGTGGAGAAGTATAGCTAGGAAAAGAAAAAATTCAATGAATTTAAAAGACTTTTAAAGAGCGTTTTTACTTTGTAACTCGCGGACTTAGTCTCTGACAACTTGACGATTCCAATGTCCTTCCATTTGCAATGCCAAGTAACTAAAGATTTGATAGGCCAACATGATTACATTGATTATATGCCTGTAACGAAGGTATACTCTAAATAACTACAGATATCTGATATCTTGTACTTTTTTGGCATACTCGTGTGTTATTATGCTTTATTTATTCGTATGACTCTGGAATGCTATGGTAGGATGAACCATTCTAAATTGAAAAGTTTAAAACAAGCTTGAGCTTTAAAATGAAATTGACGCAATATGGGCAATCAGGACATTCCCGAAGAAATTAGGATCTAGTTAGCAAAGTCTGATAGTTTTGTGACTTGAGGTAATTTTTGATTCAAGCAATGTGTTGGCTATAACTCGGTGCCATTTCAATAAATGGTGACCAATTCCTTCTCTATTTGTAGCTAAGACAATCATAATGTTATCATTCATATTTGGCCGGTTTTAGGGCTCGCGATCTATAGCAGAGAGAGGATTAAGTTGAGTATGTTAACTGATTCAGATAATTGTGATGATTGTGATTAACACAGGTTTTCGAGTAATTAATAGCTTTTGACTAAAGGTATGGTTACAACTTCTAATTGTTTTCGCCGGATATATATATTTTTTTAAATCTACGGTTTAGAGACTGATTTGAGTGGTTTAGCGGCAAAAAGACTCATGCACTAACCGTAAAGTAAACTGGAAATCTGAATACCATCAAAGAGCACGAAGCTGAGTGGAACTTCAAAAAAATTAGAAATTACAATAACTTGGAGGTGTTTATTTACAGTGTATTTATAGTTTATATGGATAATTGTTAAGTTGGAGTAAATCTATAACAACAATACAAATTCTTTTGTTTGATTTTATAGGATGAGTTCCTTAACAACGAGAACTACAACTCGAACAGATTTACTATATTTTCCTCTCTCTTCTTAAAGTGCAATATATACTCGTCGCTGTTCATGTATAGCACTTTGATTTGTTCTTATGGGTGTGTTTTAGTGCGCTGTCATTGGTGCCTTTGATCCTCGTTGTTAGTTCGATCAGTAGATGTTATCCCCTTTTTCAGTTTTGCTTTATATTCACCGAGAGAGAAAAAGAGGGAAGTTAACTATCTGTGGCAATGGGTCATTGAAATCTCCATAATCACACAGCCTTACAAGCTGTGCACTCAACGAGAAACTAAAGTAGGGTTGGTTTTATGTAGAAAGATAACGTAGTTACCGTTGGTCAGTTTGTTGAACGACCTCCCATTTGTATACTTTTGTCTTCGGCTTGTGGCTTAACAGCGTTTCTCGTATTCTCCCAACATTTCCTACGCAGTCTCTTGCGCCGGTGAACCGATAGTAAGTGTGGTTTATTGCTTAAGTAAACGATGACTCTTATGCGCGACCGTTAATACGCTTTATCTTTCCGTTACTCGCAGTTGGTATACAAGTTGAATATTGACAGTTATCACGGACTGAAAGCTATGGCGGTTTATGACATGGTACTTTCCCCAGAGCTCGCTGTCTTAAAAGGAAAATAAAATTTCGGATAAAAGTCTGATACATTTTTATAAATGTAGTCGTTTTCGGCAGGACCCTGGTACATCAAAATTTACAATGTATATTTTCCTGTACATCACGAACTTCAAAATATTGGAGTCGCCTTTTGTCGAGACTAGAAAAAATGCGGTCATACTGAAATTAGGGCATAAAACAGGCACTATGACAATATATAAACGCCTGGAAACGAGACGCATCTAGCCGGGATAATTCTTCACTGATATCTGTTGACCTTTTAGTGCTGACACTGTAGTTCATCTGAGTTGAGTATTTTTTCTGAGTTTAATTCCGTTTAATGTTCACAACTGACCTCTCTCATTGGAAGAATCTCGTAGATAAAATTGATTGCTTAAAAAAAAATCCTAGATTTGCACTCTTATCTGGTGAAATCTTCAACCCACCTTTTCCTTGCACCAGTTTTCTGGACGATGAATACTAAAACTTTGTAGCCTGGTCCATCCAAGAGGTTTCTGTTCGTATTTCGGATTTCATCTTTGAGACCACATTTTTCAATCTGCCTTTTCAGCGTAGCTACGCTCTTGTTAATGCTACGATATTTGACTAAAAGTTTAAGTAATTTATCATCAGGAAACCATTCGTTCGAATAATCACGAATCGCCTTTGAGCGCAAAGGGTTTCAAAAGAACAGCACTGTAGCTTGGTATACTGAATTCTAAGCGAGAAGCTATAAATGGAATCCCAGTGATTGAGAGAGAAATCTCGCCGCATTACTCATGTCAGAATGGACCGGTGTAAACTGAATTTCGCAAATAACTAACCTATTCCATCTCAACTGATCCGTTTAAAGCGCTACCTTCTCTGACGTTTCTAGCGCTAGGTATTTCGAGCGTCTGAGCGCTTTGTTTTCACGTTGTATATATTAGTCTTTGCTACGAATGTTTTGTCTGCCTCCTGAGGTAAATAAATCTGACGATGGACATGTCATATCTCACAACCTTACATCGAATCGTGTATTAAATATGATTGGTTAATGGAAACTCCTCGATACTTGAGAGAGATAACAAGGGCAAAAATCGTTTATCTTTTTCTTCGCCTTTTTTCACACACTAAATTTCATCTCCAGTGTGTGGCATCTCAATGAATAATAGGATGCTGCTACCTGTTTTTTTACTTTTTATCTTCTTCACTAAGTAAATTGCCTTTCAAGTGACTTCCCCCCCCCCCCCCCCCATCCCTTCGTCTTTCCTACGTGGGAATGTTCTCAGGAATTTGTAGGAGACGAATGGACTCCGTGGACTTTAGAAAAGTCCGTCTTAAATATCTTTCTTTTTATACGTATTCTACATCTTGCAAATAGATAGTTAGCGATAGATGTATATTCAGCCTGGTTTTTGCGCACATGAGTAGTCTCCGTAAAATCAATAGATTTGTGCGATGATTTATCACTCTTATTCATAATTACTAATTTCTGGGGTTTTTTTTGTTTGTTTGTATGTTTTCCTTTTTTTTTAAAAACAAGTTTCACACATTTACAATGTAACATAATTTACAGGGCCGTTGAGAATGGGGTTTTTTAATTAGAACGTACAGAACGTACGTCAACTTATTGAAGGTTATTTACATAGGTTTTTGAAGCGAGATAAGAAAGTTTTGCGAGGCAAGTGTCGACAAGTTTTTGCGCGGAAGTTACCCTTAATTCTTACTTCAGAGTTTTAGAGTATTTCCGAGTGAAAGCTTTTTATTGGAAAACTCCTATTTGACGCTTGATGTACTGTATCGGTGAACATTCTTACTTGTATCTTTGATTCTCATCGCCAGTGCGATAAAATATAGGGCTTCTTTGAATATTCAGCAACACTTCACTTCAAGATATGTCATGATTTATTCAGAGTAACCTTCATTTCTTTGAGAGACACAACCTGAGCGAAAAACTGTTTCCACAATCCTCCCTCTTTTAAACATAGGTAAACAGTAAGGTTTTCTTATCCATGAGTATATTGTCATCAAAATCAAAAGGGAACTGAGATGATTTATATCCTACTTTGTAGTAACTCTTAGTTTACTTGCCTTCCACCGTCTAAAAAAAAGTAAAAATAGTTGGCTGTGTTACTTAATCTCTGTAGTTCTCAATTTCCACACAGTCTTACAAGTTGCATACTATACGCGAAGTTTAAAGGGAGAACACAAACAAAAATAGTACGAAAAAAACAAGTAACAAATACTAGCCTGTTAACAGCAATTTGTTTGTTTTGTATTTGTTTAATTTTTTTCTTGTTTTGGTATTCGTGGGTCGCATTTCGCTTGCACTTTAAAAGATGTACAAAGCCAAAGTCATTTTTCTAGTCTGTAGAAACAGGTTTAAACAAGAAAATGAGCCAATCATGCAGAAGTTGACGATCGAGTTGATCACGTCTGGATTTACTTCTTCTTAGTACATTGGCGATACAGAGAACCAGTCTAACTCAAGTCAACGCAAATATTTTATCCTCAATTGTAAACTGATTTATATTTACAGTAGCAACTGAGAGCAAGACAAACATATTTAGCATAATTTGATGGAGGAAACTTATCCAATTAAGCTTTGACCAGTTGCAAATTTATCCATAGTTCTTACCAAACAGTGCTAGGTCGGCCGGTGGTGATAATGACCTGCAGCGTTGATTCTTTAGTTGAGTCTTCCGGTAGAAAAAGTTAAAGGTCGTGCCATGAAAGAGTCCTGCCAGAAAAAGTCGCGGCGGAAAATTAAAATCGTGCCAGAAAATTGAAGTCGTGCTGGAATGTCAGTTTATGTCGTGCCGGAAAGTTGAAGTCGTGCCGGAAATTTAAATTCGTGTTAAAGTTATGAACTCATAATTTTTCACCTAATTTTCTTTTGTGTTAAACTGATTTATGTATCTTAGCATAAATGTTAAACATGTGTTTAACTTATGAACTCCATTTTTTTTTCTGAAGAGCATGGGGTGGAAGTAGCTAGAAAAAAGAAAAAAAAATTAATGAATCCAGAAGCCTTTAAGTGCTATTGAAAGAGAGAGACTGACTTTGCTGTACGTTTCTTTTGTAAGAGATATCAATGCCTTAATTTCTCCTAATTCCTTCCAACTAGCAGTGAGCATTTTAAATAAAAGACTGAGACAAGTTACCACATACATTATTATTCTAGTGTTCTTGTTAGAGCCCGAAAAAGGCGTGAATAGATAAAAAACATGTGGTACAGTCGGTTACTTTTTCAGTTGTGGAGAAACATGGCAGACAAATTTGCTTTCTCACATTTCTTAGGAAATTAGTAGAAACGAGGTCAAACTTTGATGTATTTTGTGGTACCGTTTTAAAGTTTCGCTTTAAAAGGGATATCGATAAAAGCTGTCAGTGACATCGCACGGCTCCTTCCGCAATGCTATATGGAACAGAGCTTTTCTTTAAAACTCTTTTGTCGGAGTATTCTCAGCACAATCTGAAGAAGGCGGAGATTATTCTTTATATTCATTTTTCTATTTTGTTTCGCGTCCGAGAAAGGAGAGAAATTTCCATATGTTTCTTTTTTTACTGGGAATATGGATGTTTGTTTAAACGGATGAAACATTTATCAACAATCTACGCTTTTTCATCTTATTCCTGCTTTCTCAGCAAGTTCTTTGGAAAAAGAAATGAATCCTACCGCGATTGTAATGTACGTTATAGAAAAGTTGATCTGTCAAATGGAAAGTTCGACATTGGAACTGGACCTGAACTATAAGTTATCAGCATACAACTCCGGAATTGACAGCACTTATATAAAATGCTCGTTATTTCCTTCTTCTTCTTCTAATTGTTTTTATTTCGGAGAGCAGTGTATTTATAGTGTATGTGGATAATTACTAAATTGGAGTAAGTCGATAACAACATTAGGAAATTTATTAGATAAGTTTCTCAAGAACGAGTTTTAAAAGACGAACAACTTTCCTTTATTCTTTATTCTATTCTTTTACCTTATTTCCTCCCTTTTTTTCGGACATTAAATTTGATTAAAGGAAAGGAAATGACGGTTGACTTCTCGGAGAAAGGAGTAACACTAAGATAATCTTTACTGAAAAATACATATTGTCATGGACCGTATTTTTCGGGAATAGATAAATATAAGTAATTTTCTTCGCTTTTCAGAAAAAAAATTATTATTTTTCGTGTTACTGCGATATTTTAGTTTTCCCAGAAAAAAATCCCCTTCGTAGTCTATATTTTTTTCAGCAGGGAGTATGTGAATTATTTGTACTTTTTTCACTCTTCGGCTTTCAGAACATAGATTTGTTTCAGCTGTTTCCCCATTTTTATTTGCTCGAGCCTTTCTTCCCCAGTGTGTAGCAGCTCAAGTAACAATATGATTCTGCTAACTGTTTTGTTTACCTTGTATCTTTTTAACTAGATAAAGTGAGTTTCAAGTGAGCCGCCCCCCCCCCCATCTTTCCTTTCATACGCATCTTTCCTACTTGTGATATGCGCCGAGGAATTTGAAAGAGATGAGGCGACTCTCTGAACTTTATAAAAGTCGATCTTCAATACCTGTCTTTTTACGCGTGTTCTACATCTTGCAAATAGATATGTAGCGATATCTATATATTCCGCCTGGTTTTTTGTGCACGAGCTGTCTCCGTTAAATCAATAGATTAGTTTGTTAATTAATCATTTTTTAACCACAGCTTATCATTTCTGTTTTTTCTTTTTCTTTTTCTTACCAGCAAGTTTCGTAAATTTACAATATAACATTATTTACAGTGACGTTGAGAATGGCGTTTTATACGACAACAGTGAACGGCAAATGAATAAGTAAATGCTGCTCAAAAAATAGCAATAGGGCTTATATTTAGCCTCATATAAGTATTTCCGATACCCAAAAAAACATACCAGAATGTTTGAAAATAAATTAGCCAAGGAATGCAATACTTGAACAAACGCCCGATCGTTTGTTCCTACGAACTTTGATAGTGTTCAGAATGGTCCCGCGGTCAAAAAAAAAAAAAATGGAGTCTTCTGTAGTCGGAATTTATACGTATGTTGATTAAATATCGTCGGGTTTATATCTGAAGTTTCAGTGTTTACTTAAGCACGAACCCCACAGCCATTTCATAAACTCGGGCTCCGTGTTTGATGAAAGCCATCAGTTATCATACCAGTCCATTCTTCCTCTGTTAAATCAGACTGTGCATAGCCATTAAAATTGGCATCGTTCTAGTTTGCTTAGTTTCTCCCCAATGTAACTGCAATTCATAAGAAGTGTTCACCGTTAAGTCCAACCAATATTAATTGGAACGGCAACTCAAATTTAGTGGCAGCTGTTTACAAAGTTTCTGAAGCGAAATGAGAGAGGTTTGTTAGGCAATTGGAAGTGAAAGCTTTTACTATTGGAAAAAAACTCGTATTGGACATTTTGGTGTGCTATATCGGTGAGCATTCGTAGTCATTACTTTGATTCTAGTCGCCGCCACGACAAAATATAGCGTTTTTTTTTTATCTAGCAACACTTCATTTCAAGACGTGTCATGATTTATTCATAGTAGACCTTCATTTCTTTGAGACACAACAAAAGCCAAAAGCTGTTTCCACAATCCCTACTCTTTCAAACATAAGTGATCAGTCAGGTTTTCTTATCTACGGGTATATTTTCATTAAAATCAGTAGGGAACTAAGGTGATTTACATCTTAACTTATAGCAATCCTTATGTCGCTTGCCTTACAGCGTCTGAAAAAAACTATATGTAGTTGCTGCACACTGTACACGAAGTAGAAAAGGGGTACGTTTCTGAAGAATCTGCGCCGCTACTTAGTGGGCAGTTGGTATCAGAAGAAAACTTGGTTTTATCAACCAAGTTGATGATGTAAACTTGCCCATGGTAAAGAATTTCTAAAGCTAAGGATTTGTCTTTAAGTGGAAGTAATCTATGTTACAGCCATTACGTTACGTTTTGTTTATTGGTTACGTCTTCAGAACGAAAAAGCCATAGCTTGTAATAGGTGGTCTGATGCCCCCTTTTGACCATTATCTGCGCATGAACAATGATGGAAAATGTTCCGAAGGTAGTATTTATATTTTGAAAGTTATGCTGCTTTGACCGTCCACTATTAGAAAAATTGGAAATTATTTTTGAGTGGATTACCTCTATAGACATTTTAAATGAAAATCTAGAGGTTCATGGCCATTTTGCTGTCGACTTAAAAAGGTCAGTCTATTGAAAGAGAAAGGCTGACTTTGCTGTATGTTTCTTTTGTCACAGATATCAATACCTTAATATTGAGACATGGTCTAATTACTTCCAAATCACAGTGCAAATTTTAAATAAGAGACTGAGACAAGTTACCACATGCATTATTCTAGTGTTCTTTTTAGAGCACGGAAAAGGCGAGAATACATGAAAAATATCTCTTGGTACAATCGGTTATTTGTTCGTTTGTGGAAAACATGGCAAACAAATCTGCTTTCTCATATGTAGTAGCAAATTGGTAGAAACGAGGTCAAAACCATATTTTGGTGGTGCTGTTTTAAATTTCGCTCTAGAAAGTATATCGATCAAGATGATCATCGCCTAGCTCCTTCATCAAAGCCAAAAGAACAGAGCTTTTCTTTAAAACTCTTTTGTCGGAGTGTTCTCAGCACAATCTCAAGAAGGCGGAGATTATTCTTCATAGGTGTTTCCTGTTTTGTTTTCATTTCTAAGAAAAGAGGGAAATTTCCATATGTTTCGCTTTTTATCGGGAATATGGATGTTTGTTTAAACGGACAAAACCTATATCAACAATGTATGCTTTTTCATCTTATTCCTCCTTTCTCAGCAAATTCTTTATAAAAAGAAATGAATCTTATTGTAGTTGTAATGTACGTAATAGAAAAGTTGATCCGTCAAATGAGAAATTCAACATTGGAACTGGACCTAAATTATGAGTTACGAGCATACAACTTCGGAATTCACAGAACTAATATAAAATGTTCGTTATTTCCTTCTTCCTCCTTTTTTTATTTCGAAGAGCAGTGTATTTATATTGTATATGGATAATTACTAAATTGGAGTAAATCTATAACAACAATAGAAATTCTTTTATTTGATTCTATAGGAGGAGTTTCTTAAGAACGAGTTTTAAAAGCATGTTAAAAAACGCACTTTAAATTGATAAATTATTAATATTAAAAGTCGAACAACTTTCCTTTATTCTCTTCTCTCTACTTATAGTGCAATACATACTCGATGTATTCAGTTACAGCATTTTGATTTGTTCTAATTGGTATGTTTTGGTGCGCTGTCATTGGTACATTTCAATCATCATTATCAATTCGATTATTAGATGTTATCCCCATATAGGTAGGCTTTGCTACTGATCGGCTGTTATGCTTTGTGTTGGTAGAGATCCATGCATCAGGATTTTCGTTTCCGTTATTTCTAGTCTATCGATAGTGTTAGGATAGAGTCGTATGTGGATGGCTTTTTTCACCAATAATAACAAAAATACACTCTTTATGCATAGCCTTATAATGGTTTATATACGCACAGCAAGTTTGATTGGATAATTTGACTCTGTTGAATTTGCAGACTATTAACTCCTTCCCTTTTTAACATGGTTTACATCCGTTCAATGAGCTTAAACGCGACAATTCAGCGCTCTTGTGCAGTGCTGTTCTCGTAAAATCTAGATCTTGGATGTATTTTCATACCCGGTCGTAATTCCACTTTTTTTTTTTTCAGCGCCTCGAAGGAACATTTCAGGTAATTACCGTATCTGTACTAATAGATAGTAGAAACTGTAGGGATGGTTTTATGTAGAAAGATAACTTGGTGTTTAGTTGGTCAATTTATGCAACGACCTCTCCATTTGTGTACTTTTCTGTCCGGTTTGTGGTTTAACGACTTTTCTCGTTTTCTCCCAACATTTCTCACGTGGTTTGTTGCGCCGGCAAACCGCTAGTAAGTGTGTTTTATTGCTTAAGTAAATAGTGACCTTTATGTGTGACCGTTGATATGCTTCATCTTTTCGTTTCTTTCAATTGGCATACACGTTTTATAGTAACATTTTCTTTCGCTTGAAAGTTATCGCGGTTCCTTTCATGCCATTGTATACTTTCCCCAGAACTCGCTGTCTTAAAAGTGAAATAAAAATTGGTATAAGAATCTGTTTAATAATCTTTTTAAAAATAAAAACTAGTTAGCAGCACTCTTGCCAACTTAGTTTATTATCCGACCGGTTTGGTCTGATCACACAGACCTCATCAGGGATTTTGACGAGATGAACAAAATTTGACAGCAGTAACTCAATCACGAGAAAATTCGGAACTAAATAGGTCAACAAGTTCTCCAAGCCTCACTACCGCCCTACGGTGAACACGGCCTCCTGAAAAACTGAAAGACTATAATCTACTTGTGCGATACACCTAGACACTCGAAGCATGGAATTGAACTTTTCGACAATGTAACATATCCCAGTTTATCGTTTTTATAAAGACAAGTTACTTAAGTCAATCTTTTAAGTATACATGTATCCAAGTTTATAATCAAGAAGGGGAGAGATGTAGTGTTTTCGACAGCTGTCAATAACAGTGTTCGGAATGCTCCCGCGGTCAAAAAAAAAAAAAAAAGGAGTCTTCCGTAGTCGGAATTTATACGTATGTTGATTAAATATCGTCGGGTTTATATCTGAAGTTTCAGTGTTTACTTAAGCACAAACCCCACAGCCATTTCATAAACTCGGGCTTCGCGTTTGATGAAAGCCATCAGTTATCATACCAGTCCATTCTTCCTCTGTTAAATCAGACTGTGCATAGCCATTAAAATTGGCATCGTTCTAGTTTGCTTAGTTTCTCCCCAATGTAACTGCAATTCATAAGAAGTGTTCACCGTTAAGTCCAACCAATATTAATTGGAACGGCACCTCAAATTTAGTGGCAGTTGTTTACAAAGTTTCTGAAGCGAAATGAGAGAGGTTTGTTAGGCAATTGTCGATAAGTTTCTGCGTGGAAAATACAGAATTGAAAGTGAAAGCTTTTACTATTGGAAAAACTCGTATTGGACATTTTGGTGTGCTATATCGGTGAGCATTCGTAGTCATTACTTTGATTCTAGTCGCCGCCACGACAAAATATAGCGTTTTTTTGTATCTAGCAACACTTCATTTCAAGACGTGTCATGATTTATTCATAGTAGACCTTCATTTCTTTGAGACACAACAAAAGCCAAAAGCTGTTTCCACAATCCCTACTCTTTCAAACATAAGTGATCAGTCAGGTTTTCTTATCTACGGGTATATTTTCATTAAAATCAGTAGGGAACTAAGGTGATTTACATCTTAACTTATAGCAATCCTTATGTCGCTTGCCTTGCAGCGTCTGAAAAAAACTATATGTAGTTGCTGCACACTGTACACGAAGTAGAAAAGGGGTACGTTTCTGAAGAATCTGCGCTGCTACTTAGCGGGCAGTTGGTATTACAAGTAAACTTGGTTTTATCAACCAAGTTGATGATGTAAACTTGCCCATGGTAAAGAATTTCTAAAGCTAAGGATTTGTCTTTAAGTGGAAGTAATCTATGTTATAGCCATTGCGTTACGTTTTGTTTATTGGTTACGTCTTCAGAACGAAAAAGCCATAGCTTGTAATAGGTGGTCTGATGCCCCCTTTTGACCATTATCTGCGCGTGAACAATGATGGAAAATGTTCCGAAGGTAGTATTTATATTTTGAAAGTTATGCTGCTTTGACCGTCCACTATTAGAAAAATTGGAAATTATTTTTGAGTGGATTACCTTTATAGACATTTTAAATGAAAATCTAGAGGTTCATGGCCATTTTGCTGTCGACTTAAAAAGGTCAGTCTATTGAAAGAGAAAGGCTGACTTTGCTGTATGTTTCTTTTGTCACAGATATCAATACCTTAATATTGAGACATGGTCTAATTACTTCCAAATCACAGTGCAAATTTTAAATAAGAGACTGAGACAAGTTACCACATGCATTATTCTAGTGTTCTTTTTAGAGCACGGAAAAGGCGAGAATACATGAAAAAATATCTCTTGGTACAATCGGTTATTTGTTCGTTTGTGGAAAACATGGCAAACAAATCTGCTTTCTCATATGTAGTAGCAAATTGGTAGAAACGAGGTCAAAACCATATTTTGGTGGTGCTGTTTTAAATTTCGCTCTAGAAAGTATATCGATCAAGATGATCATCGCCTAGCTCCTTCATCAAAGCCAAAAGAACAGAGCTTTTCTTTAAAACTCTTTTGTCGGAGTGTTCTCAGCACAATCTCAAGAAGGCGGAGATTATTCTTCATAGGTGTTTCCTGTTTTGTTTTCATTTCTAAGAAAAGAGGGAAATTTCCATATGTTTCGCTTTTTATCGGGAATATGGATGTTTGTTTAAACGGACAAAACCTATATCAACAATGTATGCTTTTTCATCTTATTCCTCCTTTCTCAGCAAATTCTTTATAAAAAGAAATGAATCTTATTGTAGTTGTAATGTACGTAATAGAAAAGTTGATCCGTCAAATGAGAAATTCAACATTGGAACTGGACCTAAATTATGAGTTACGAGCATACAACTTCGGAATTCACAGAACTAATATAAAATGTTCGTTATTTCCTTCTTCCTCCTTTTTTTATTTCGAAGAGCAGTGTATTTATATTGTATATGGATAATTACTAAATTGGAGTAAATCTATAACAACAATAGAAATTCTTTTATTTGATTCTAAAGGAGAAGTTCCTTAAAAACGAGACTAAAAAGCCGAACAACATTCCTTTGTTCTCCTCTCTCTACTTAGAGTGCAATATATACTTGTCACCATTCATGTGCAGCACTTTGATTTGTTCTAATTGGTGTGTTTTGGTGCGCTGTCATTGGTGCATTTCGATCCGCATTATCATTTCGATTATTAGATGTTATCCCATGTAGGTAGGCTTTGCTACTGATCGGCTGTTATGCTTTGTATTAGCAGGGATCCATGCATCAGGATTTTCGTTTCCGTAAAATCTAGTCTATTGATAATGTTAGGGTAGAGTTGTATGTGGATGGCACTTTTACCAATAATAACAACAATAAAAAGTCTTTATGCATAGCCTTATAATGGTTTATATGCGCTAACCAAGTTTGATTGGATAACTTGACTCTGGTGACTTTGCTGACTATGAATTCCCCCCTTTTCAACATGGTCTACACCCGTTCAGTAAAGCTCATAGCCGACAACTCAGCGCTCTTGTGTCGTGGTGTTCTCATGAAATCAACGGAGTCTTGGATGTATTTTCATACCCAGTCGTAATTCCCTTTGTTTTTTCTTTTCAGCTCCTGTCAGTTGGCCCCACCGCTTGTCAGGTAATAATAATATCTGTGCTAATAGATAGTAGAAACTGTAGAGATGGTTTTATGTAGAAAGATAAAAGAAGGGTCCCCTATGAGCAATATCCCGAAGAGAAATATCGCTTCTGGCTGTCATCTTTTAAAAAGAGATTGATCAGCTTTTATAGAGGACTACTCGACGAAACTACAAACATCTTCCCCAAATAGTGTGCATACCGTCCAGATGCCAAGTGCCCTACATTCTTCCGTGGGAATTTGAAGAACCCAAAATCCTCTAACGATACACCGCAAACTTTTATTCAGGTAAATAATACACACTTAGGGTGCGTTCCTTGGGAGAATCCGGATCTGGATTTCTGATCTTTGGCGTTCCTTTCGAGCAAATCCATTTTCAGATCAGTGATCTATCAAATCCACTCTGAACAAGGATTCATCGGATCACATTCATTTAGATCTGCGCGATCTAAAGACTGGTCATATGATTACTGATCCAACGTATTCCCTTGGGCGAAGATCCGAAATTGATTAATCATTTTGCCCAGCGGTGCTCAATTTCAAGCAAGTAGGTACTTCATATATTGACTAGAAAGATTGTTGGTAATCGCTCCACTAATTCTGCGATAAACACGAAATAAAATCGATTTTGTAATGTTAAATCGATTGGCCACTGATCGCAGGCATTCAGGGTTCACGAGTATACATATCGTAATCAATACTTGCTTTTGTTTTAATTCCATTGTTTGAATTAACCATGAGAAAATGTGCTTCGCGCTAAAAGCCCGTGCAGTTAGACGAGCCAGCCACGTGCATACAAAAGTCTTAAAATAGCGCACTTTTTAAAATTCTCCAAGAGCTCGTCTAAAACTCCGTTCCTTTCATGCACCGTGATCTGTGTGATCTTGGATCACAAATTCTAATCCGGACCCTCCCAAAGGAAGGCATCCTAAAGCTCCGTTCCTTTGATGCACCGTGATCTGTGTAAAAACTATGCAAACCTTATCATTATTCGTCATTTTGTTTTCATTTTAGTGGAGGAGGAGATCATGCGAGAAGGTAATTTTATTTGTTACCAATAATAATGAAACTTATTAACTTTTGAAAATGTTTTAATATTCACTCTATGCACTACACATTGGATATGTGTGTATGTTTTATAAGAGTATTATATTCAGTAATACAATCACTTTCTTTTACTCTTTACATTCTTTGGGCAGATTCTATTGTGTTAAATTAATCAAAGTTTTTTTATTGTATAAAGAAGATACAGCACAATGACACAGTCTATTGTATTTACATTATTGCACTTGCCTGTTTTCTAAAGCATACAAATGTAGACGTGAATTTCTGTTCGTTACATGTCTATGCAAGCTATACCTGTTGTCCTCGAGTTTCTACTGAGACCGGTTAGTGCCATCTCGCATTTTTCATCAACTTTTTTTTCACGACCTCAACTTTTTTTTACGACTTCGACTTTCCTGCACGTTTTATTAACTTTTTTATACGACTTCACCTTTTTTTCACGACCTCAACTTTTTTTCACGACTTTAACTTTCCAGCACGACTTTAATTTTTCGGAACGACTATTACTCAACAGTGTATACAAATGTTTACGTTGAGATTAAATGTCATCTTGTCCAAATTTTATGGGCATTTGGCTTTGGTGGAACGTTAACAGTCGAATTGCTTTTATGTTAACACACAAGGCTATAAGTAAAGCAGTTTTGTGACGGTTCAAAAAGAAACAAAGCCAAAGCGATTATTCTTGTCAGTAAGAACAGGTTTAAACAAGAAAATAAGCCAATCATGCAGATGTGGACGAGCGAGTTGGCCATGTCTGTATTTACTTCTTGTCAGTACATTGGCGATACAGGGAACCAGTCTAACTTAAGTCAACGCAAATATTTTATCCTCCATTGAAAACCCATTTATTTTCTAGCAAGCGAGTGCAAGACAAGCACACTAAGCATAATTTGATGGAGTAAACTTATCCAATTTAACTTTGCCCAATTATATATTAAAGTTTTTACCAAACAGTATTACAGTAACTACATTGCGATCAACCATAGGTGACCTGCCGCGTTGATACTTGTGTTGAGTCTTCTGTTGGAAAAATTAAAGTTAAAGGTCGTGCCATGAAAAAGTCGTGCCAGAAAAAGTCGCACCAGAAAATTAAAGTCATGCCGGAATGTTTAAGTCGCGCCATAAAGTTGAAGTCGTGAAAAAAATGTTGAAGGCGTGAAAAAAAGTTGAAGTCGTAAAAAAATTTGAAGTCGTGAAAAAAAGTTGAAGGCGCGAAAAAAAGTTGCTGAGAAATATGCGATGGCACTAACTGGGTTTCGTAGGTTTAAACTCATCGTATCTTGTCTTCTTTGCCCGTGCATGTCCAATATACACCAATAGATTCCGATGGAAAACGTGGTTTTCCGATAGAATGGGCAAATTTCTATTCGTGAAATCTTTCAACGGAAGTTAGATAACCGGAAGTCATGACACGAATAGTACTAGAAGTCAGGGAACAGAACAGAATGACGGGAGGTCATGACAATAAAAACTTACTAGAGTAAAACATTACTGGAAGTCAGATGAACATCAGGGAGGGCAGATATGTTGTCCGATGGTATCCATCGGTATCTATTTGTTAGATGGAATCCGATCGAGTTGATCGGAGTCCGATGAGTCCATGCGCGTCCATTGGAATTACTGGAAGTCTAGTGGTAAAGCTAACTTCAGACAAGTGCAGTATATGTGAAATATGCCCAGTCATGACAGGACGGATAATGCATGCACTGTAAATACCTCCCGTTGTTCCATACAAAGCCTTAGAAAAGTTTTCTAAGGCTTTGTATGGGACAACGGAAGGTACTTACAGTCCACGCGTTTTTCCGTCCTGTCATGCTTAAAGCCGTGAAGCGAAACAGCCCATTTCAAGCATGGATGACTTCAAATATACTTCCTTTTTGAAGCCTATGATCGAAACAGCGCTTGAAAACATACCTCGTACTTTAAGCACGGATGACTTCAAATCTCGTTCTTCAAGCCTTAAAGCAAAAAGACACTGAACATCGAAAAATGAAGTACAGAAAAGGTGAAATATGCCTCGTTCTTAAAGCCCTTCATCGAACAATCACTTTCAAGCGCGGATGACATGAACTATACCACTTTCTTGGGGCCATTTAGGCGAAACGGTTCTTAACACAGACGAATTGAATGCAGCATAAGTAAAATATGCCTCGTTTTTAAAGCCACCAAGCAAAACGACTCATTTCAAGGGTGAATCACATGGAACATATCATGTTCTTCGAAACAGCGTTTTGCACTGACATGTGGCAAGTCTCTCACCATCTGAAAATCGATAACTCCGAAGGAATCGATTGGATTCTATTCGTGTCCACTGGAATATATTGACACCGATAGAAGCATGCACATGATCGATTTATCGACTTCCGGTGTATTTGATCATTATCACTTACGGTAGTATAATTCCATTTTTATCAAGACTTCTGGTTTTCCGATGGAAGGCATATGTTTTCCGATAGAATCTATTTGTGTGCATTGGACCTCCTTCTGTGAAGACATCCCATGCAGTTTTGGGTCGACCTTTGGTGATCGCGTGACATTTAAAACAAAGATCTTGTGCTTTCAAGAAGTTTACTGAGACTTTCATTGGAAATTCTGTGAACAGTTTGTGACTGCCTAGTCTTATTATACCTTACCCGACTGTTCGGCATATGGCCACAGAGAATGAACTGCTCGCAAGAAGCCTCTCTTGTTGCCTATTTAAAACAAAACATCTGCAAACGCCTCCTGTCCCTTTGAATTTTTCAATCATATATGTGTAACGATTACATCAGCAATTTGAGTTTATCGTTTCCCCATTAAAAATGAGACTTGCCCAGTTGCATCTAATTCCTGTTTATTTTTTATTCTTTTTGCTTTTTTCATGATTTCTTCACTTTCATGATTTCTTCACTAATTGCAATTTGGTGTAACTATTCTCAAAAAGAGAAGAAAATGTGAACGCTCCCATATTATTCTAACATTGATAGCTAGACTGTTACAAATAATGTTGTAAAAACTACCAACCTTATCTCTCTGATTTGTCGATGTGATCCATTTTAATACATGTATATGTATATATATGAATATATTTTCAAAATAGACATCTGAGTCAAAATGCACGATCTGTACAACTGAATCTACATCGTCGCGTCAATTACAGCTTATCACTAATCGCTGCTAAGATGTCGTCCAATTGACGCCTCTATTCCATTTAGAAATTCATGCTCGAGGTCCTGTGGCGGTTAACGCCTAAAAGATGGAGAGGCACTGTAAACAGAATTCCAGTTATCTTGGTTGGACAAGAGCGAATAGGAAAAACTAGTCTAAAGAGATCTTTTAAAGGAGAGCTTTCCGACAAATTTGAAGAAAGTACGGATGGAATTTAAGCAGATCCTGCATATTTCAAAGTTTCTAAAGAGATTTGGAAGACCGGGAAAAAATTGAAGATGCGGGTCCAGGCTTTTT
Organism: Pocillopora verrucosa; assembly: GCF_036669915.1. Lineage (NCBI taxonomy): Eukaryota > Metazoa > Cnidaria > Anthozoa > Scleractinia > Pocilloporidae > Pocillopora > Pocillopora verrucosa. The sequence goes on along the minus strand of NC_089321.1, from coordinate 12,792,011 downwards.
TTTTTTTTTTGCCAATAATAACGACATTAAAGGTCCTTATGCATAACCTTATTATTATTCATATACTGTCACAAAGTTTGATTGGATAACTTGACTCTGGTGACTTTGCTGCCTATTAATTCCGAAACTTCCCCTTTTTAAGCTTAAATTAAGGATTAACCCTTCCTCTTCAAAAACCCGCTCTTGGGTTTCTCAATTTTTGCCTCTTGCAATTGAAAAACCGAATTTTATGAACGCTGCTGAGCTAGTTTCGGCCCTTTCTTCTCTAATTATGGGCTTTTCAAGGCGCGAGTGCATTCAAATCTCCCACTTCAGTACTGATGAATAATTAATAATGTCCAGGCATTGTACGCGATGTCTTCCCTTTTAAACATGGTTTACATTCGTTCAATAAGCTTCTACGCGACAAATCAGCGCTCTTGTGTGGTGGTGTTCTCATAAAACTAACGGGGTCTTGGATGCATTTTCACACCCTATCATAATTCCACTTTTCTTTTCTTTTCAGACCTTGGGAAGAGATGGGAAGGTAATTATCTGTGCTAATAAATCATAAAAATCTTCATTATCGGCACAAAGTCTTCCAGGTAGCACACGAAGGCCGACATCATGGTACACAGTCCATATAAACTTTTTAGTCAGTTTTGTCTTATTTTCACCGAGGGAGAAAAAGAGGGAAGGTAACTAGCTGTGGCAGTGGATTATTGAAATTTTCATTATCACACAGACTTACAAGCTTTGCACTAAATGACAAACAAAAGTAGGAAAGGTTTTATTTAGATAGATAACATTACGTTGGTCAATTTGTACAACAACTCCCTATTTGTGTACTTTTGTCTACGGCTTGTGGTTTATTTAACAAAAGAAGCGCTGAAAGTCATCATTTCTGTTTTGTTTTTGAACACGATTCTTTATATGCTACAACAGTGTTAGCTGTGTTTGATTCTTTGATTCCCGTACGTAAGTTTGCAATGTAACCGAGCGTGTAAACCTTTAAAACTCGGACTGTCCATTTCGTTTTCTCTTTGAGGTTTTGTCTCTACTCACGTTCTAATAACGTAAATTACGGTGCCTGTCATGTTTACAAACCTTTCTTTGGTTCTTCTGTTGCCACTTGCCGGCTTGCTTGTTCCGAAATTTCACTCTCAATCAACGAAGTAAAGCTAGAGAGGAGTCCCGTAAAAGGCCGAGCATAGTACAATTTGGCAGATGGCGAGACAGCTTCAGTTCAGCTTTATGCTCTATACTCTCATAGAGCACGCTCCTTCGACCAATGATAGCGCGCGTTATATTCGAACTTAATTATAGAAACTTTTCTCGTGTTCTTCTAACATTTCCCACGTGGTTTATTGCGCCGGTAAACCGATAGTAGTTATGGTTTATAACTTAAGTAAAAGTGACTTTTACGCATGACCGTTATACGCTTCATCTTTCCATTACTTTCAATTGGCATAAAAGTTGGGTATTGAGAAGTTATCACGGTTCCCTTCATGCCATTGTGCTTTCCTCAGAGCTCGCTGTTTTAAAAGTGAAATGAAATTTCGCAATTTTTTTTTTTATAGAAGTTTTCGGTAGGACCATGGTAAATCAAAATTATAGTATACATTCTCCTGTAAGAAGTATGTATATTTTACTACGAACTTCAAAATGCGAGAGTTACCTTTTTTCCTGACTAGGAAAAATTCGGTTATTCCGAAGCTTAGGTATACATTAGGCACTGAGACAATATCTCAGCGACTGCAAACGAGGCGCGTTTAGCAGAGTTAACTCGCGCCGCGGTAATTTTAACCTTTTAAAGCGTGAATATGGATATGTTTATATAGAGAGAGAATAATACATGGGCGCGCGTAGATATGGAATTTCTCTTCGAGTGTGATAGATATCGAGTTGAACACGAGAAGAGAAATTCCATATCTACAAACAACTATGTATTATTTTGTTTATCATATGAACACAATAGCCCTTTTACTGAGAAGAAAAGCCGACTTCATTACTGAATGAAAATAAATGATCGACAATCCCCGAACAATGATCGTAAAGTGCGTTGGCGCTAACTCTTAGGATGGAAAAATGCGTTGAATCACGATTACAAAAACAACACCGGTTGTCATTTTCAATTTATCAAATTCTCATTTATTGACTTTGTCCTTACCAACAAAAGAATTCTTTCAGGTAAACAGCCATAATCGGCCAGCGACAAATCTTTGAGTTTTTGATTTTCATCCTCAGCCGAGAGAAATGCTAACACCAAAGCAACTGAATGGGTAACTTTCGGTTTTTCTTTTAGTGTATTGGTTTTCCCCCCTCTCAAGGGTTTGAACCTCACTGTCTGTCAACAATACGGATTTTTTAGTGTTTTAGCCGTCATAATTCGAGGAAGCTCCGACAAGCAACTTGCATTAAGAATCGTGAAGGCTTTGCCTTTCATTCATCAACCGAGTGGTGCCAAAAGGCGAGTGACGTATCGGCAGCTGATTGGGTATATCAACACATGTGAAAAAATACGATACGTGTGTTGTTACAGCTTTTCTCAGGGCCGGAAATCCTTGTATAACACCGCAGTTTATGTGATAAATAAATATATATATATATATATATATATATATATATATATATATATATATATATATGTATGTATATATATATTTTTTCTGTAATATTACTTGGAGCAACTCAATACCAACAATGGAAATTGTTTTTTCAAGATTTTCTTCGACAAAATAAGATGATTTTCTTGAAAACGAGAACTATAAGTTTCTAATAACTCTAATTTTCTTTCCATTTTAGAGTTTTATAAGCTCCACCGAGGTAAGTTTTGTATGATCGTTGTAATAATTTCCATCTTACAGTGTTTCAATATTTACACTATACATTACACAGTGGGTGAATATGTTTGTTTTGAGTAGAGATAATATACTCAGTAGGACATTTACCCTCATTTCCTTGATTTTCTTTTAACACTTTTCATTTGATTTTACTTATTTAAGCATCTTATTATAATTTTTACCAGACAATAACAAAATAACATCAACAAGAAAACACGGTACAGATAACGCAAAGAGACAAACGTGCTTTCATTCATGTAGTGGCGAATTAAGTTTAAGCGAGGTTAAAAACCATGTTGTGATGTTAGCTTTTAGAAGTTTAGCTTTTGAAAGGATATCAACGGAGAAAAGTTACCAGTTCTCGGTCTCAGTCTATTTCCCAGTCAGTTTACCATAACAACATTTCATAGCTCCTTCCGCGGTGGGATGCAAATGATTATATATAAACCTCTCAGTCTCCTGCCTCAAAGCACAGAGAACATGTTTTGGTGATCAAAGATTTCCTCTCTTTTTCCTGAGTGAAATAACAGATATGCCGCAGTGAATTCCACTAGTTTTATTTATCTGAAAAACATCAGGATTATTTTATTATTCTCGTCTACAGAAGTGTGCATTATTACTGACGCCTTCTACTAATAATGTTTACATAAGGTAATTGAATTAAATCAGTTAGCCAATAAACTCTAACTGTTCCCACGGCTCGTGTTTCATGTCAGATCTCAAACAATCGTTCAGCCGTCGATTGCTTCACTAAAAGTCACAAAAGCTCACTTGCTCCTGTTTTGGCTAACTAGTAACCACAAGAAGACGGTCTTCTTCGCTTTTAACAGCAACTGCAGGTTTTTTTTTTTTTTGCGTAAATAATCAGGTAGGCGCCAAAGCGTTCAATGGCTGGTTTTAAAGAAACTTAAAACCTGTGCAAAGAAGTTCCGAATTTGATTTACGTGTGTTATTGACAAGCGCTCTATTGTAACAATTTTTTCTCAGTAGCAGTTGAGTAGAACTGCTAATGTTTTATCTGTCAAAAATTATTTGATGTCCTAATTCAGCAAAAATTTGTTTGAAAATTATTTTAAGTAACCGATGTGAACTTTAACTTCACGCATGTTGAATTTACTTGGAACACGCAAAACATGCAGAAGCAGAAAATTTCCAGAGAAACATCAAACCTAACAATCAAAGACCTCGGAATTTGAGGAGTAAAGAAGGTGGCTATGCTGAATTGACTATTATTTTCCATGTTATTTTTTTTCCTTTTCCTGTCATTGGGATTACCGGAATGTTTTAGTTTTCCCAGAAAAAAACGGTGTGGTTTATAGGGGTTTTTTTCGGCAGGGAGTACGTGAATCATTTTGACTTTTTTCACGGTTAGCCGTTCAGAACATTGATGTATTTCAGTTGTCTCCCAAATTTTATTTGCGCGAGCTTTTCATCTCCAGTGTGTAGAAGCTCAAGGAACAATATGATGCTGCTACCTGATATTTTACCTTGTACCTTTTTCACTGAGTAAAGTGAATTTCAAGTGAGCCTCAAGCGAGGAAAATGCAAAAGAAAAATACAAAGAAACGAGTAACAAATACTAGCCTGTTAACAGCAATTTGTTTGTTTTGCATTTTTTTTTTCTTGTTTTGGTATTCGAGGCTCGCATTTCGCTTGCACTTTAGACTATGATTTCAGAAGATAAAGAAAATTCGTGAACAAGCAACCTTATAAGGAATAGTAACAGCGACAACAACGCTGCTTTATCAGGCATTTTCTGCAATTAATATCCCTTGTATTTGTTTTTGTTAACTTTTATTTATGTATACAAAACACACTTGGAGTTAGGAAATATTTTTGTTTTTCAGGTAAGTTAGTCTTGCGGGGGTCAATGCTTGGAAATAATTATGCACTCTTTA